>NW_009731460.1:1132-12634 GCF_000703405.1 Apaloderma vittatum | reverse complement strand
AACTTCTAACAGGCAGTATTATAGTTAATGACTACAAGATAGAAACTAAGTATAAACTAAGCACGCAGTATGTAATCTACACTCGCTGACAATCATTCAATAGATATGTACCAGATCTGGTTGGGATGAAGTTGATTTTCTTCACAGCAGCCTGCATGTCGCTGTGTTTCATTTTTGTGACTAAAATAGTGCTGGTAACACACCAGTGCTTTGTCTGTTGCTGATCAGTACTTTCACAGTGTCAAGATCTCCTTCTTCCACTCTGTTCACTTCCTTTGAAATCAGACTATGGGAGGGCAAGAAGTTGGGAAGGAATCAAACTGTGATGGATGACCCCAACGGACCAAAGAGATATTCCATGATACATATCATCATGATCTGCACTAAAAACTGAGAAGAGGGTTTCTTTGTGGATGTAGCCATCACACAGAGACCAGCTAGGCACTAGTCTACTGGTGAGAGGTGATGAATGACTTTGCACAGTTTGTTTTGTTGGTTTTCTTCTTTCCTTCCTGTATTAAATTACTCTCATCTCAACCCCCAACTTTTTTTACTTTTTCTCTTTCTATTGCCTTCCCCTCCAACTTTGCAGGAGGGAGGTTAGCCAGTGTCCACCACAGCAGAGAAGCTACATATGGATCAAAATGTTTCTGATGCATAGATGATTGTAAAACAGGAGAGTTCTGGTGACAAATGTTATTGCAAGATTGCCCCAGTCATTCTCCATGTTACTGCTTTTGTCAAGGGTCAGAAAAAGCATACTGAGTTTGTTCAACTTTGAATCCAACAAGTATAAATTAATTTATGTTTATATTTAAGACAGTGTCTAGGTAAACATGGAAAAAATATCGTAACTAAACAAAGGAATAGAAAATTTTTTTCTGTATTGAAAGATTTTAGAGTCCAGAAATCCTATTAGATGTCGTTCTATCAGTCTTCGTATATGTATTCCATTGTCTCATGTGTTTGAAATTGTCTTCTATCTTGAGATTTTATAATTATCACATAGAATGAGTTCAGTTCCTCCTGCCTCTTCTAGCCCCAAATCAATACTGCTGCTTGACTTTAACTTCCCAAAAGCTATTTCCATTCAGAGACGCTGTTGACCCATACTCATTATGCATCCTACAAGGAATTCCACACTAAAGCATTTTATGTTTAAAAATATTTCTTTTTATATTTCCCCTGACAACAAACAAATTCAAAATAAAACCAAAATATCCAAGCACCTCTAAAAATGCTGCTAAGAGTAGTGTATATTTCTACATGGGCTTTTCCAAAAAGAAATATCTGTTGCAGAAGTTCTGGGTATTTGATAAAAATAATATGGGCTAGTTTCTATTTTCTCTTTAACATATTCATCTCAGCTATTTCTTTTATAAATACAACTGGTCAGAGAATGCACTTTACACTCTGCAGGATGTTTTTAAATCAGAGTAAAGAAGTCAAAATTTTTCAGTATTGACTGAAACAGAATATAACATTCAGAATTAATATTATAGGACAAAACATTTTTATGTTGAAATCTTTCATATTCTATGTAAAACTTTAGCATAAACTTTTTCACTGTAGGGGTGACAGCGCACTGGAACAGGCTGCCCAGAGAGGTTGTGGAGTCTCCTTCTCTGGAGACATTCAAAAACCACCTGGATTCATTCCTGTGTGACCTACTCTGCGTGATCCTGCTCTGTCGTGGAGGGGTTGGATTAGATGATCTCTAGAGGTCTCTTCCAACCCCTAATATTCTGTGGTTCTATAATCTCCATATTCCTGCAAGATTATTAGCATAGTTCTTTAATCAAAATGGTTTGGATATATTTCTGGTTTTCTGCTTTATAAATTACTCAATTATAATCAAGTAATAATTCCTATAGGCATTCTCATTTTTCTTTTACATCTAAATTCTGTGCACAATAGCTGCTCTTCCTGTCAAATTGTAATGACTCTACCACGGAGGCATAATCACAGAGTCCACTAGTTAGGCACACGTTAGTTCAGATTTAATTATTTGGATGCACATCTAGACTGAACTTTCCTCCTTTATGGAATTTACGGATTACTATTTCTTGTACGTGTTGACCACCAAATTTTACAAAGTTTTTTTCTGTTATAGTTAAATTTCTTTTTCTTCCTGCTCCAGAATATGTCATTTTACATTCAGATTATCCTGGAAAAGATAAGAGAGGTTATTTTAGTGTTTCCTGAATTTTCAGTTCTAAAAGAAAGATCATTCTAATTGCAAGCGGTTATTGTTCTGTATGTGAAAATGTAACACTTCACATGCTACAGAATCAGCCCTTCCTTTCAGGAGTCTGGTTATACTGCTAAAAAACAGGGAGAGTAGTTCTGAATATTATGTGCATTTAATACATAATTTTTTTTCTTAATGCAAGAATGTCTCTTCCTGTGACTTCTTGCTTTAAAATCTCTAAGATCGATTTTCACAATTACGATTAAAGACATTCAGATTGAAAACAGACAAGAAATACTTCCACATCGATGTCGTTTTAATATGTCTATCTCTAGAATCTCTAGATTACAAGGAAAATTGAAGTAATTAACCTTAATGTTCACAGTGTGACTAACATATGAAATCAATAATTTTATCTTCCTGTCTATCCATCTACATTATTATGATTTTTAACTGTCACTGCACAATTTCTTGATTTTTTTAGATAAACCTCAGGCCCAGCTCCACAATCATTACTCAAGCATTATTCAGAAAAAAAATCCCATTTGAAAAAAAAATAATTATTACATTCATACCAAGCACTTTAGTTGTGATTTGATCCTTACATTCTGTTAAATATTTCTGAAACAAAATATTCATTTAAATCTATATGAGAATTTTTATTAACTAGCAAAGTTATGCTATATGTACAGCCACTTTGCTCCCTATTGCAACTTCGTAATTGTACCTCTGTGATGAAATATATCTATAACAGAGTAAAGCTATGCTTTCCACCATTTTAATGAAAACAGATGTGTAAATTGTGAAAAAAACCCTTTGGTTTGGACGAAGTATGCAATCATCTTCTTTGCAATAAAGAAATCATAATATTTCCAATGATTAATAGAATAGTAATTTTATAATTTTATTTGTGAGAGGTTACTTGCACCTGTGCTGTGCCTTCCTCCCACTGAACTTATGTTCCCGTTCAGTACTGACACAAAGAGATATTCATCCTTCACTGAACAATGACCAGTACCAGGAACACTTGCATAGAAATTTCACAGGTAACATATCTTTTAGGTGATAGTTGTTGGTTTTATTGACCTGTTGAGGTCACAACTAAAACAATGTATGACAGAGTATTACTACAGTTACAGAAGAACTTTTGTAATGTCTGGGTTTGTTTCTGAGACTTAGGGGCAGATCTTTATTTATCAATTTATTTAACATACCCCATCTCTCTTTCTGTTCTTCTTTTATTCTTCAGTTAACTAGATGATTTACTTAAACAAGTCATGAAGATCAAGCTTCTTTTATGAATATTCTTACTCCACAGTCACCACAGTAGTTCCATTTTCATTTACAACCATTTAGATTTTGCATTGATTCAGCCACAATTTGATTGGCTGTACACTGAAGCAGGACACTTTTCTGCCTAATGATGTCATTAGACTGTGATGAATAATATCCCCAGGGAGGTCATCAAAGCTGTGTCAGCAGCATTATTTAAACTTCTGCCTCTCTTAATCATATTTATTATATCCTTGTCTATGAACCCAAGCTAAGATTGGAAATCCAATTGTACTGGATGCATGGTTAAATGTAGTCCTTGCCCTGAAGAGCTTAACTTCTAATTAGATTAGAGAGCTACGACAGCAATGTCCAAAATTTCATAAATATTTTTAAAGCTTGCCACAGATTTGCCACCAATGCCACTTCAGGCTTGAAATGTAAAAAACATAAAATAGCAGGCCAATGATTGCAAAAGAAATCTGAAGCTTGCACACCAAAGAGGAAATAGGTGCCTGAAGTGGAAGAAGATAGAGTCTAGAAAATTATGTGAACAGTTCTCACCTTTCTTCATTCTTCATTCTTTGCTGCTATTTTCATCTCTAGGAGAAATATGCTTTCTTGACATACAGTAAAAAAATGCTTTATCTAGCTCCCTCATTTAGAGAGAGTGACATGTTTAAGTAATTTTACAAATTAGACACAAACTTGAGGTAAGCAAAAATAGTAGTTATATTCAAACACAACCTAATTCCTTATACACACATTTACAGACAAAAACATTCATAAATACTGATATCTGATGTTATAAACATTATTAAAGACAGAAAGGATGTTGCAACACTGACAACATTTTTTAGT
The DNA here is from genome assembly GCF_000703405.1 of Apaloderma vittatum. Taxonomy (NCBI): domain Eukaryota; kingdom Metazoa; phylum Chordata; class Aves; order Trogoniformes; family Trogonidae; genus Apaloderma; species Apaloderma vittatum. The sequence goes on along the minus strand of NW_009731460.1, from coordinate 8,310 downwards.
GGTTTATCTATCCAGGAAGGATTTACCCCCTGGCTCATTAGAGAGAGGAAGGAACAGGAAGTAACTCAGATCTGAAATCTGTGTGTTAAATATGTAGTTCCTCTCAGCACTGTACATCTCAGCACTGCATCAGAATACACTCACATACTTTAAGACTAATTACTTGTAGCATTCTTAAAAATCTGGTACCTAACTTTCTTAAAGAGGGACATTAGGTGATGTGACAAGTATATGGCTTGTTCTCCGATTTGTCCTTTCCCCAAAAGAGAAGTTTTGTGTGCAGTAATGTGATATGGTTTATTAGCGTTATATAATTGTGATAAGTATTGTGAGAGAGATAGGGGGAGAAAGAGCGTGATTTAGCTCTCCAGAGATACATCAGTATTGAAGTATAGGTCAGTATGCAGGCATGTTACCTCCTTGCTTGAAAAAATGAGAAAATCTAGTTAAAATTTATACACTTGTGGATTATGTATAGTTTACCCACAACTCATAAAATGTACATAGTAGAATTTATCCGTCATTTTAATTGGATATGGCTTAATATATTAGTGTATTACTTTTATCATTCTACACCAAGTTGCATCTTCTACGTACTGTTATTTTGTGCATTATTAACACCTGACTATATTTAGTATTAAATTTCTCTAAATGGTGAAAGAGGGATTTAGGAAGACCTCATAAGGCACCCATTGTTTAAACAGAATTATTGCCTGATGAACTCAGACGGAAGAGGAGAATAAGGGTAGATAAGCTGTCTATGAGGCAGAAAGCATGTGTGACTCTTGTAATCAAATGTTTCAGTGATTAAGCAGAAAGTAAAACACTCACTATGTTCATGTTTTGTGGGGACGTTAGGCTTCAAACTTTTTCAGAATTCAGAGAAGTGAACTGTAATGAGAAAGTCATTGGAGAGAAGTTCAAAGAATATTCTTTCTGAGGATACCTAAACCCCATGTTGCCTTTTCATTCAGAACAACCTTGTTTAGGTTGTTCTTGCACATTCATCTCCATAACTAAAACCATTTAACCATTAAGCGAATTATTAAATAGCCAAAAGCTAAGAAAGAACAGCATTATTACCTGGTGATTATAGAATTCCCCAGCCTGAGGAATATCTAAATCCTAATGAAAGGACTTTCTATGTTTATTAAAAAAAAAATTAAAAATATCCAAGTATTTGGATACATAGTCATAGAATCATAGAATCATAGAACGGCATAGGCTGGAAGGGACCTGAGAGATCATTTAATCCAATCTCCCTGTCATGGGCAGGGATGTCTCTCAACTAGATCAGGCAACACATGGGGACTGAACGGGGATCGAACCCGCGACCTTGATGTTATCAACACCATGCTCTAGCCAACAGAGCTAATAGCTAGTTCTTCAGACTTTCCTTGACATGACTTTTGTATTTTTAGATACTGATGGGTATATGGACAGCATCTGCATTTTTTAAAAAATAGCTTCAAAATAAACAATTTAGAAACAACAGGGTATGCCTCAGGTTGTTTCAGGCGCTTCTTTTCCATATTCAGTGTATGAGTGTGTATGGAACAACATGAAAGACACAACAGAAGTTAATGGAATGACTTGCAGCTTAGGGACATGATTCTATGTATACATAAGTGCATCTGGAATAAGCATGTATTCTAAATAAGAAGCTGCGGATTAAAAACTTTCATAGCCAGAATTCTAAAACTTGTTAAATACAAGTCTTTGAATCATGAAATTCTGAGTAAGTGTTCACATTTAGAACTGTTTCTCATGATTTTACCTTTAAATTTCTGATTTGTAGCAAAAACCCGTTTAATTATCAAAGTTAAACAAATGTTAACCCAACCCGGTACTTTTTGATACATTGAAATTTTTTGAGGGTCATTCAGCACATGAAAATGGAAAGGAACATACCTGAAAAATTAGCCACCAAAATAATTTTTGATGACAGAGTCAAGATCCTTCACTAACTATGATTTTGGCAAGACCTTTTGTGAAAAAATAAGTAGTCTAAAAGATAGTTTCTAATTTTCAAACGTTTCAATGGAAAATACAGTCTCTTCACCTAAATGAGTACTGCAGTTGAATGTACTTATTTGTGAAATGTTTTTGTTTGTGAAAAATGACTTTCTCTGAAGAACAGCCACATGGTATTTCAGGATTTACATGACTATGTTTTCCAGTGACTCGATACAGGTTTCAAGGACTGCCTCCTTTGATAGTTTGGTTCAGTGTGCAATATTCTTTTCTCAGGAAGAAAGCACTTAAAAAAGGTTCCCTCCTTATAGCAAGTCCACTGAAAACATAGTTCTGTTATAGCTGACTTAGTTGATGATGTCTTACACATAATAGCTTCAGAAATGAAGGAAAATAGTGCCTTTCTGACAACAGATACCTAATTAATTCAGAGCTGTATATGGTGTTGCACCTGTCATGCAACTTATTTCCAATAATATCTAAGGTATATTATTAAAATAAATTGCTTTTTTTTTTCTAAAGTTAATTCAGAATGTTTTGTTGATATTCAGATATAAAGATTTAAATGCTTTTCAACTGTAATTTTTAGTATATTTAGGGAAATGAATGCAGGTATATCATGAATTTATGCACATTTTTTCCTGGCCGTTACTGTGCAGCAATGTTTAAGACTTTTCAGTGAAAAAGAGGACTGAGGCTTTCAGACAACAGTTCACTAAACCAGAAAGACATTAGGTCTTATAAACTTGTCACAACATTGCAATATTTTTTTTCTATCTTGCTCATAACCAAAATACAATTTATAGCAACAGAAAAATGATGGGGTTTGATTCTACAGTATAGTACAAATTTAATTGTAATGCACATTTTAAATAAAGAAAATGGTTTAGTCACCTGACATTTCAAATGAGAAAATTCAGTCACAAGAACAATGAAGCATAGCCATTTTACTCTTGAACTCCAAAGGTTTTTTTTATTAATCTACCTGATATTTCACCACTATTCTGCCAGTCTGCAGATACCTTAATTAAGAACTGAGTATGTGTTTATGATAGGTCAAGATGCCATCATTCACTTTATTTTGTCTCATCGATTGAGAGATTTTGTTTTATTGCTATTATATTAATTATATAATATTATACTATTTATTACATTCCAGGCCAACTGCAGTCTATGCTGTGGTGTAGGTAATATCATCTCTCTTTCTGTCACACTTAAAATAGTTATTCAACTATATAAAAGTCAGCTAACATGCAATACTTTATTATAATCAGAATTAAATAATTAAAAATACCTGATAATGGAGTTGTTTAAAGTCTTTCTAAATTATCTGTGGTGATATATCACTTTCCGTATACAAAATAGCAACGTTCTATATTCATGTGTTTCTTCCATTATAAGTGCAGCTACCACTTTGTTTTGCCTTCATGGAGTTACAAAATATTACTGTCTCCATCCTGTTAGGTTAGTAGGACTGTGTAATGGGCTTAACATCTAGGATTTTGGGGGAAAAAAACCACAGTAATGCCATTGCTGTACAGAGATGCTTGCAGCATGAAGTGTGTGCCAGTGAAGAACTGAAAGGCTATAGTCTGAATACCAACAGTTTTACAGTACTTGAACATAAGCACACAAGTATATGCATGCGCATACATTTGTATTAACAGCATATGCTTGGAAACAGTAAGATTTAGCAACATTAACATTATGAAGCAAAAAACATGCAATTCTGGCAATTCCTAGTAAGGATAATGAGAATAGGCAATAATATTACATCTTAGTATTCTTTTTAATAAAATATTGTCTTCCTCCAGTAACTTACAAAAAAAGCAGTAAGGAAAGATCCTAAAATGGTCTACGCATGCTGTTAGATATTTGCTTAAAAACATATTAATGATTTGTAGCATCTGCTTAGACTGAATACGTGAGTTGAATTTCTTTACTTGTTTTTCTTACAAGCAACCTGATCTCCTATTTTCATGAGAATATCAGTACATAGGGACTTTGTAAGTTTGAAGCTTGATGTTTAGCACGAGTTTTTCTTAGTCCCAGAAGAAGCAAAGATATTCCTTCTTTTCCTTCCTTTCTATTTCTTCCTTTCTCCCCTTATCAAACTGTTAACGGTAAGTGAAGCCTCTTCCTGTTTAAGTTGCCTACTCTGCTGAAATGTAAGATAATTAGACCATTTTTCCCTGGCCTGCACTCAGGTATTTCCTGTTAGAAAAATGACATGTATAAAGCAGAAATTCATATGGGTAGCATACCCATATGATAACTTAAATTAGTAGTATTTTAACTTGCATCAGCCCCTTGTTTTTCACTGAATACCACTGAGGGGAGATTGGTTTCCTCTACTTCCTCAGGCAGGCATTCATACATATTGATAAGACTCTCCTGCCATCCCTATCCTGCACAGTGAAATTGAGCTCACAGTTAAGACTCACATTTCTGGACACAGTACTCCAGATGTGTCCCACCAGGGTTTAGCAGGGGAAGAATCATCTTCCTCAACCTGGTGACAATAGCCAGTATCCCAGGATAACATTAGTCTTCTTTGCTGCCAGGAGATGTTACTGGCTCATGGTCAACTTGGTATCCATTAGGACCCCTAGGGCATTTTTTATAAAGCTGCTTACGAGATGGTCTGCTCCCAGCATTCACTGGTGCATGGGGTTAGTCCTCCCTGGTACAAGACTGCATTTTCTTTTGCTGAAACTCACAGATTTCTTCTCAGCCCAGTTCTCCAGCCTGTTCAGGTCCCACTGAAGAGCAGCACAACCCTGTGATGTGTCAGTCACTCCTCCCAGCTTTGTATCATCTGTCAGCTTGCTAAGGATGTCCTGTCCCATCAAACAGGTCACTAATGAAGATATCAAACAATGTTGGCACCACTATTGAACCCTCTGGTATACAATTTCTGCCTGGCTTCCAAGTGGACTTCACAGGGCTCATCACAGACATTTAGGCCTGGCATATCAGCCAGTTTTCGATCCACTTCACTGTCTCCTTATGGAATCTATACTTCATTGGCTTGTCTGTGAGGCTGATTAATGAGACTGCGTTGGAAGCATCATTAAGAATAAAGTAAAAATGTCAATTTCATCATATATTCTTTCACTGTTTCTAATAGTGGCTCACTCCACTATCCTGAACCAGCCACATATGTGATGGTTTTTGCATTTTCTTACTTTTATTTTTTTTACTCTCTACACCTAATATTCTTTAAGATTGATTCTGAGTATTTGTCATTCCTAATTGTATTTATTTTGAAATACTTTTCTAAAATGTAAAATTTTCTTTTTTCTTTTTTTGGAAAATGAATAACTCCCTCTGTCTCTTCACTAATGTACCTTCTTACTTAACTTGCTTATTTATAAACAGTGTCCTGGAACAGAAGCTACAGTGAACCTCTCACTCTACAAGAGGAACTACTGATTTTCAAAAGTTTCAGCTTCTTCACGAATAATTTAATGCAGAAGATCTTGTCCACCCTGAAATATACAGAATAAAACCAAACTAATCCTTATCTTAACATGTAAGGCCTGTCTTTTAAATAACCTCTAAATAAAATTACAACAATAGGGCATTAAAAAATTTAAGATTTTTTCATATCAAGCAAAATCAACAGCACCAGCTAGTGCTAACTTAGTGTAATAAAAGATATTTTCAAGACCAGTTATAGAAATGTCATCATCTTTTCAGATAGTTATGAAATACCTTTTCTTTGTCCTCACAAAAAATAACTACTTCCTTCCTTCATTCTTATTACATTTTTCTTTGTTTTGGTAGATTAGTAGTTAAAAAAAATGCTAGAAGTACAAGTATTTAATTAACATAACAAAAAAGTACTTCCACGCTTTTGGGATCTCCTTTTGACTCAGATACATTTATAGATGATGAGGGATACCTTTCATAGATTCCTCTTGGGAAGGTATGTGCTCAAGTCACGTTTACACTTAAAAGATTTGTTTGTGTAGCTCCCTGTACACTGTTTGAAGACCTGCTTCTTAGAATATCAAATTATATTTTATTTGATAATTGTGAAGGCTGGTAAGATTAACAGAGTGAATTTCTGTTGCTTGCTTGTCCTTCAGTTCAAAATTAGCCTTTTGTAAGTTATTTAACTTAGACTGATAGGCATATAGGAACTGAAACTACACAGGCTTTCAAACACCTTTAATAAACCTTAGTAAATGCTCAGTCTTTACTGGCAACTACTCGAACCACACCACTCAAATCACAGCAGGTGTTGGCTGGGTCTGGGAGAGTGAAGAACCACCCAGGGTAGGAGCAGAACAGGTCCGGGAACACCTAGAGAACCTGAAGGTGCACAATTCCCTGGGATCTGATGAGATACATCCACAGGTCCTGAAGGAACTGGCGGCTGAAGTTGCTAGGCCACTGGCCATTGTATTTGAGAGGTCCTGGCAGTCTGGTGATGTTCCCACAGACTGGAAAAGGGCGAACATAACCCCCATATTTAAAAAAGGGACCAAGGACAACCCGGGGATCTATAGGCCAGTCACCCTTACTTCTGTGCCAGGCAAAATCATGGAACAGATTCTCCTGGCAGCTGTACTAAGGCACATAAAAAGTAATCAAGTGGTTGGTGATAACCAGCATGGCTTCACTAGGGGTAAGTCGTGCCTGACTAATTTAGTGGCCTTCTACGATAAAGCTACAGTGCTGGTTGACATGGGAAAAGCAACGGATGTCATTTTCCTGGACTTGTACAAGGTGTTTGACACTGTCCCACATGACATCCTTGTCTCTAAAATGGAGAGACATGGATTTGACAGATGGACCACTTGGTGGATAAAGAACTGGCTGGATGGTCGCACTCAAAGAGTTGTGGTCAATGGTTCGATGTCCACATGGAGACCAGTGTCAGAGTTCCTCAGGGGTCTGTTCAACATCTATCTCAACAACATGGATGAGAGCACTGAGTGCACCCTCAGCAAGTTTGCTGACGACACCAAGCTGTGTGGTGCCGTGGACTCACTTGAGGGAAAAGGTACCATCCAGAGGGACCTTGATAGGTTTGAGAAATGGATCAATGTAAACTGCATGAGCTTTAACAAGTCAAAATGCAAGGTCCTGCACCTGGGTTGGACCAATCCTAGGCACAAATACAAACAAATACAAATACAAACTGGGCACAGAGTGGGGTGAGAGCAGCCCTGAAGAGAAGGATTTGGGGGTGG
>NW_009731460.1:0-644 GCF_000703405.1 Apaloderma vittatum | reverse complement strand
GCTCCCTCCCTGGAGGTGTTCAAGGCCAAGTTGGAGGGAGCCTTGAGTAGCCTGATCTAGTTGAGAGGCGTCCCTGCCCATGACAGGGAGGTTGAGCTAGATGATCTCTAAGGTCCCTTCCAGCCTAGGCCATTCTATGATTCTATGATTCCATGATCATCCTATTTACAAATCCCAAATAGCACTGGTGGTTTGGGTTTTTTTAATTGCTGTGACAAACAACTTCTTTTTTTTCTTACTTTAAGAAGTCTTTCTTGCATATAGAGGAAAATAAAGAGGCATTTAAGACAGTTTACTATATCATAGGTATCATAGAATGGCCTAGGGTGGAAGGGACCTTAGAGATCATTTAATCCAACCTCCCTGTCATGGTAAGGGATACCTCTCAACTAGATGAGGCAACACATCGTCTTTGATAGTGAAATATGCAGCCTATGTACCTGTACTTCATAAAAGTAAGTCCAACAGATTCTTAAGCCAGGAAACCAAGGATCTTTTATTTATAGTATAATTGTGAAAAACTAGTGTGTGTCAATTTAAAGTTCATACTGAGATATTCACACCCATAATGAGATCAGTTCCTGTAATCAGCAAAATGTCCTTATCATGTGTTTTTCTATATAAAAATATATTCTATATAGATA
>NW_009731459.1:0-457 GCF_000703405.1 Apaloderma vittatum | reverse complement strand
ATAAGCCCAAATGTAAAGAAAGCCTTGATAAAGTTTGTTTTGGCTCTGTTTGTTGCAAAGCGCATTGCAATACCCAAGGCTCATGCTGCCGAGCTTTGAGGCTGCTTGATTAAAGCTAGAGATGGATCAGTTTAGATTGGCCATTATAAAGAAGTTCTTCCCCATGAGAGTGGTGAGACACTGGCCCAGGTTGCCCAGAGAGGGAGTGGAAGCCCCATCCTTGGAAGTTTTTAAGGCCAGTCTGGATGGGGCTCTGGGCAGCCTGATGTAGTGAGAGATGTCCCTGCCCATGGCAAGGAGGTTGGAACTACATGATCTATAAGGTCCTTTCCAACCCTGACAGTTCTGTGATTCTATGAATCAAGCTGCCTTATCTTACAGTTGAGAGGGATTTCTCTAAACTGCCTTCAGGGGCACAGACATAAATAAATACTCCTGCAGTACAGCTAATTGCTGG
>NW_009731458.1:24414-26285 GCF_000703405.1 Apaloderma vittatum | reverse complement strand
GGACTAGATGATCTCTAGAGGTGCCTTCCAAGCCCAAACATTCTGAGATTCCTTGTGAACAAGAGGGGTTTAAACATTTCCAAGTGTTGCACCACCTCCAGCTATCACTGGGTCACTTATTACTAAATGCTGCATATCTGTGTATGTGTGAGTGTGTCTGAGTGACTCCCTAAAAGAAGAGACTACACACTCGGAAAGCCAAACAGAAAAAGTAGAAGCAAAAATATCATTCCAGAGGCTAGAAAAGAAGGTGTACAGACATTGTGTCTTCCCTGAATCTGCGGCACAGAAGAGAATCCAGGTCTCCTGAGTCTGAAATCCTTTACCTTAGCAAAGTGCTATAGGATTGGAAGTACGCCAATGCCAGCTCTTGGAAGATCTAGGAGAAGGTAAATAACACATAGCCTGCAGGGGAGAAAAACACTAAGAAGTATTTTCCCAAGTTTCCCCTTCCCTTTAATCTTTCCCAGTTGTGACAGGTTTTCACCTCACTATAGTACTAGTTTTCCCACTTCTTCTAAGCAAGCAAGTGAATTCTAAAAATCCCAGAAGAGTGACCAGCATTAGTGTCCTATTACACATGGAGATGAAAAGTAACTTACCAGTGAATGAAGCTTTTTTTTTTTTTAAATCCTGTCTTCATAAGATTGACAGCATCGGGCCTCCCGCTGCAAAGTAGTGTTGGAAACTCTGCTCTCTAATAGCTGTTGCAAAGAGGTTCAAGGAAAGGAAAGACCCAGCCTCCGGCTGGCAGCATGCACACTGCCTGCTGTGATAATACAGAGAGGAGCTGTATTAGGACAAAAGGCCCTGTAAGAGCACTTAGCTCTCACATCTTGGATGCTCTGGACTCACACCAGCTCTTCTAATCCTTGCATTTCACATGAGAGAACTATCACAAGTATTAACCTCCTGTTCTTCACTGATAGGAAACAGTGAAGCAAAATGACTTGCCCAGGATCAGAGCTGGGACTAGCACTGATGGTCTCTTGTGCCTTCTACTCCAGGCTGCCCCCCAGCCGTCTCCTCTCTGCTTGCTAAGACACTGGAAAAGCGAGAAAACATCAGGCACCTGCAACTCAATATGAAGCCAAATGCATGTGGTGTTAAAAAGAAATTCTTGATTACTTGTTTTCCTCCCTAGATAGATCCTTCAAGATGTTGCTGACACCTTCCCAGGCCACAGCTTCCTTTCACAAAAGACACCAAGGTCCACGTCTTGTAGCAGGGACACAAGATATCACACGTGAACTTTCAGAGCTCGAAGGAGACAAAACTTTGGTCTTGTAACGACAAAAGAGCTGAATGCTTAATATAAGAATGATTTTGCCTGTTGGAGAGGAGCAGAGAGATTGCGTGCAGCAGCATCCTGTCTATTCCCTCCACAATGTTTCCATCTGCATCCCACCATCAGCATCTCCCCAGTAAAAGCTAATAAGCTCCTAACCTCAAACGATCCACTACGTATTATACCAGAGATAAGCATGTAGCTTATAAAAAGCAAGCTTATGATAATCCTAGGCTCCCTTCCTTTTTGGTTCATTTTATTTACTCTTTCAGGAACCAAAACAGCAAAGAAGTAATAAATAAAACTGAACAGTATAAGCAAAGGAAGGATGAATTCTGCCTGCGAAAGAGATGAAGTAACCAAGACGAATGTGGAGTCTTAAACTACCTTTGTGTCCCTCAGGTTTGGGCTATGGCAGAAACCAGCAGACTCCAGAGGTCTCTAATTCACAACAGCCTCCTCGTGGTCGACTGTGGCTTATTCTGTAGCTTAGATGGAAAATTCAACAAAAAAGCACCGTGCCTCTCTCTCCCCATTACCCCAACCTGCCTTGTGTTCTGGGGATCACAAGATGTGACAGCAC
>NW_009731458.1:3258-24383 GCF_000703405.1 Apaloderma vittatum | reverse complement strand
AGCAGTCCTGCACCCTTCAAGACCTTTCAGTCTTTTTCAAACCCTGCATGTCAGCAGGACTCCTATAAACACAGCGGATGGTCCATTTCCCCCTAGGAATGACCAATAAATACTTGATGATCAACAACACTTTTGTCTGTAATCACCATGTCTTTTTGCTGTATCTAACTACCTGACAGGGCTGTGAGGTTTATGACACCAGTACCAGAAATTTCTAAAAAAGCCCCAACATTCCACTTCCTCCTTTCTCTACCCCTGGGGAGAACACTTCTTATTTGCCTATGATCCAGGCTTGTAGTGCCGGTGTTACCTTTGACTCAGGCTTTCTTCAGGTCCCTACAACTTGGGTGTACCAGCATCTTTTAGTTGTTTTCTTTATTACACCTTTAAGATAACTTCCTATCCAGCCACATGGCTGAAATTCCACGTCTAATTTTAGCCAGACATCTTGGATCTAAACTAATTCATCATCTCTTTCACTTTGATAAATACATTCTTGCCCCACTGCTGTTTCGAAATAGATATCGGATCATCACTGCAATATAATTTTCTTAGCTTTCCACTATGACCACTCCTTCCAAGCCTCCACTGTCCCCCTTTTTAATACTATATTTAATATGAACTAGCTTCCTTCGCTTCTAGATACCTAGCAGGCCCTTCCATAACCTATCTAGCATCTCCTCCTTGGTCTTTGAGGTTGACTTCTGTCCCTGTCCAGCCTCCAAAGCCAGGTTCCCAAATTCACTTGTGAAACAGCCAGGCAAATGATTCTGTGCTCTCACAACACCCCCCCTTCACCTGGAAGAGCATCATTGTTAGTGACAGAGCTACATCATCACTTTTCTTCAGCTTCTTCCTAAAGGCTGTTCTTCTCTGTGATGCTTGACAACAGCTCGGACTTCCTCATCGGAGGGTTCCAACAGTTACCTTGTGTTTCGGGTTGTAAGCTGATTAAGGCACAGGCTCTATTTTTCATAGAACGGTTAAGGTTGGAAGGTACCTTGAAGATCATCTAGTTCCAACCCCCTTGCTGTGGGCAGGGATAACTTTCTCTCCATTAAACCAGGTTGCTCCAAGTCCCATCCAGCCTGGCCTTGAACACTTCCAGGGATGAGACATCCACAACCTCCTTGTGCAACCTGTTCCAGTCCTTCACCACTCTCATGGTGAAGAATTTTTTCCTTATATTCAATCTAAATCTACCCTTTGTCCTGTCCTTGTCCAGAACCAGCACAGAGATAATATTCTCCATGGTCAGATTGCCTTTGTGCCACAATACTATGAAGACATCACTTAGAACTGCAACAAAGACACGTAGGGGGACAATTTCTCCTTCACTTCTGGTGGACTATACTACAACTTATTAAAGGGTGCCTTCACCCAAGCCCTAGGTAGCTTTGAGGAATGCTCAAAGCAGGACCGTAACATAAGAAACAGGTTGGCTCTGAGCAATGCCTGGAAAAATGCTGTTAAAGAAAGATTAACTGGCACAGGGAACACCAGGACTGTGCATTACCAGGTATTTATGGCAAAGTAACACAAAAAAACCATACCCACAAACCAACACACTAGTTATGATCCGTAAAAATGAAAAGCTGTCTTTAAGCCATTAGCAAGAACGGTGTGAAATACTAAAATTCTTGCCAGCTGGGATTGCCCACAGTAGCCCATCACCACCTATCCATCCATCCCAGGGTGGGCACGCAACACTCATCTTCTCAGCCTGGTAGATGAAGACAATTCACAAGGCATTCATAGCTACACAAACCAGGCCCTCTGGAGCAATGCAAATGTATTTACTTTTGTAGAAGTGTTAAATGGATAGAGACTTTTGATGAAAGCCAATACTAAAATACAAAGTAGTTCAGGTAAGTATAAATGCAAAAAAGTAAGAGTAACAAGAAATACTCTCTGGTGCTCTAGGAATGGTGGTCAATTCACACAGTTTCTTGTTTTGGTCAGGCAACAGAAGGTTCACTTGTCAGAGTACGCAATTAGCTGTCTGTTGGGGAACCAGTTAATAATCTGGTTTTTATTAAATGGTACAGTATTTACACATACGATGCAAAACACCACTTAAACCTAAGCAAGTAGGTTGGACTTCTACATAAGCCCAAATGTTCTGCTGGGTACCATCACACATCACCAGATGATGTTCTGAGACTTTTCCTACGCCTTCTGGACAGTCGCGCGGCACTGGCTTGCTTTTAAACCCCACCTTGAGCAAGGTGTAAAAGCAGATGCAATTATACAGTTACAGGCAAAGATAAGAAAAACCAGGAGACTTCCTGCTTGCTTCCTCTAGGCTCAAGAGCTGACTGGTTTGTGATGCCCATGGGTAAGCCATCTCACGAAATGACCACACCTGCTGAGAAGCTCAACAACTCTGTTGTATCACTTAATAATTGATTATTATCCGGCAATCATAAGGATAATCCTAAAGCTGGGAACCATGGCATGGAGCAAGACACTTTGGAGTTGACGCGAGTGTTTAAGGCCAGGGACACAAGTCAGGTAGGAACCTCCTTTAGAAAGTCAGACATGTCTTTAGCTCTTTTCTGTCCCTGTAAGTACCCAGGTCCGTAAAAACATCTTAAAGTTTGGCCACAGAACCAAATGGAAACGGCAGCACCACAAACGGCATGTGCCAGGCACTGCCACCGACCGTGACGAACTCCGAACCGTCTCTGAGCAACCCACCACCCCGGCAGACTCCTCACGAGCAGCTGCTCCTCGTGACCCACCCGACGAAGAGCTGGGCAACTCACTACACTCCAATGCTGTGGTGAATCGGCAAGGGACCTGTTTGGAGCAGCAGACTGCTGGAGAGAAGCCTCTAGAAGAGCAAAGTCCCGGTGATTCCCCTGCCCTGCTGGCAAAATGCCCTTCCATACAGATTTACGAACGGACACGTGTAGCAGGGAAGAGGTTAAAAGCTGCCCAGCCCTGACTGACACGCTAGCTCTTTGACGGCTTCTTCATTGCACTGTTTTCTATTGATTACATAATCTCTATCAGATATTAAGTCCCTCGTTATTGGCGCAGCCTATAAATTATTCAGAAGTTATATAAATTCTTATGGCAGGCATGAATTTTTAAACCCTAATTTGGCACCTGGCCAGGAATACTGGTTTTTTTTCTTTTTTTTTTTTTTTACTTGCCTGCAAGAAAATGGGTTTGTTGTTTTTTGTGGTGTTTTTTTCTTTTTTTTTTTTTTCCCCAAAAGACAATTTTAACTCTAGTCTGGAGATGGTATTTAATTGCTTGTTACATTTGGACATAAACAGGTTGGGGCTTTTGGGGAAAAGGGATGTGGTGGGGATGGGAGATGTTTTGAGCTGTGCCTTCGTGGTGTGTAGTCATGCGTGCCGAGGCAGGGCAGCAGCCATCCGCTCTGGCCACACGACACGGGATGGATCCAGCCAGAGAGATCCTCAGCACAGAACCCGCAGAGCTGAGTCAACAACCCATGAGCCCAGCACTGCCATTCTGCTGGTGACCATCTAGTCCATCTTAATTCTAACCAAGGCTCAGGGGGAAGATATTTCATCTTCTAATCCTGTTCTATTTTCTTCTCCTTCATCCACAGCATCCACCAGCTCACAACCAGGCTACCAAGGAGCACAACTTAACATGAAATTCATTTTCAGCACCGAACCCTTGGAGCCGCTCCCACTTTTTCAACCCTCCTTCAGTCTTTGGGCAGGTTTCCCCACAGATGGATTGAATGTCAAGGTCCTGGGTTGCCAATAACACACTGAACCCCTTCTTGTGTCCTCTGCCACCTCAGAATTAGTTTTCACCAAAAATAAACAGAATTACAGGAAAACCCTGAAGGAGAAGCCCGGTGGTATGAGTGCCCCTGCAGACACCACTGGAGTTGTAAGTCTTTGACTCCTGCTGTCAGCTGATCCCGTATAAACCAGAAATGTGAGCAGTGCATGGGTAGGGGAACATTTTAATTTTGCTCTTTGGCTCACTGGGAAGCACCTTCACCTCTGAAATCAGGAGGTGGTGTGCTGTGTACACCGCAGTGAGGCTCCAGGGATAGCACTGCACTGCTGAATGATAAGAAAGGGACTTGTTGTGCTCGGAAAAAGACCTGCTGAATGCACAGCGTGTTTCAGAGAATATTCCGATGTCCCCGCTCCTTCTCTCAAAACAGATTCTGGTTTGAAATGCTGATCAAGTTGGGCAACGCCGAGATTTCAGATAAACTCTCCCACAAAATTGGAAAATTTGAAGTCCTAAGTCTGTCATGCCAAAATGAGTGGTGCACACACAAATTTTGGTATCTTACTGATCATTTTGTATCATGAACCAGCCAAGTAAGTTCTTAACTCCAGGCTTACCCCACACCAAGCTACTTTAACTCATTCTTGATTTTTAAAACGGGAGGATGATCCGTCCTCCTTCCTGGCTGTTCTATCTATTAACAATATCTGATGGGAGAGGCATAGATTGTCTACAGTTACTTCTAAACTACCTGTTGCAGTGGACTCCCAAGCTTGCTTGAAGGCTGTCATATAACAAATATGAAATAATTCATCTTGCTAGTTTAGCCAACATAACGCATGTCTGAGGTGGTACATCACCACACACACAGAGCTGCAGTGAAGCTTTCTTTGCCCCTGTGCACCCACATCTGTAGTCCACAGTCACTAAAGGCAACTCAAAATGCTGGATAAAGGGCTGGAAGTCTCAGAGCTCATAGCTGTCTCCATCTCTCCAACCATCTTGGTAAAAAATCCCCACCAAAACAAATGGAAAATGACTGCTAGGCTACCACACGTATGCTAACAGATTTTTATTATAATTTTTTAAAACTCATTTTCAGTGTTAAGTAAATTGTGGAGAAGGGATTTGATACACGGCTGCATTAGGAATCTCCTCAACCAAAGCCCCTCGTCACAAATTAAATCATAAACCGAAAGTCAAACATGATTTGTGAAATTAACATTTATTGAGGAAATACTCCCCAGCGCTGCATCGTGATTAGTCTCTGCCTTCTGAAAGATCACCCATAACTCATGAGCTCCTCCGAAACCGTGCCACTGCCACTACTGCTGAGAGTGCACGTGTGATGGAGAGGGCCTGCCACAACCAGAGAGCAACCCCTTCTTTGATGCTGGTGAGAACCAGAGGTCACCGTATCTTATTATTTGGGGAAGCACATGCACGCAAGCTTCTCAGCCCCCACACATCCACAACGCTGTGCCCCTCCACAGGCACTCTCCTCCATCTCTTACTTCTATCTGCGGCCACAGCCGTTTCTAATTTCGAACACGGAGGCTTGGCAAAAGCCCTGCATTGTGCCCTGTCTTTAAAACAGTGGCTAGCAAAAACTGAAATGTAGTATTTTCGGAGCCACCATATCCAGATACAGCTTAAAGAGGCGGGACGCTTCCCTTTTCAAGGTGATTTTCGGCAGGATGATATTTTCCTGCCAAGGAATGCAGTAATTCTTCAGAAATCTGACTGTAAGATCATCCCCATTGCTCTGAGCACTGGGTATTTTCCATATGGCGCAATTAGCCCCCAGGCTTTTGGGGTAAAGGAGAGCTCAGCTCACCTCCTGGCTTCAGAGGCATGAAGAAAGCTTCAGCACCTCTACAACCCATCCCCTCACTCCACGTCATGACCACGGCCTCTCCAGGTATTCTTCAGCACACGGTCTCCACAACTCAGGCTCGCTACGCCTGCCTGGAACACGTGAGCTCTGCGCTGGGTGCTGCACCCAACCACGTAGCGTTACACAACACACAAATAAACAAGGATCACTAAGAAGAATATTCCCTCTTTCCTAAGCGAGAGAAAGCCTGAGGCCTCACCCCGCCCCGTTTAAACCAGAACACAGAGAGATGGCGTCTCATTTCCCCTCACTACCCTTCTCCCTCATACAGCACCAGCTGCGCGAGATCCGGGCCTCAGCCCTCAGCTGGGGCAAACTGGGTTTACTGGAGCCGTGACCCTTCATGCCGCTGAGGACAGAGCGCTTGGCACGCAGCTCAGGAAACACCTGAGCCAGCCTCCTCCACCCAGCGTCTGCACGAGCTTGCGCTGGCAACACGTTCCGCCGCAGATGGCCAGCCCTGCCCCAGAGGAGGGGGGGAGTCCAAAAGAAATTACTGCCTGCTCTACTAAGCCAACCCTTAGGCACCGAGGCCTCACTCCTCAGAACAGAAATTCATTGTTCCAGTAAGGAGACCGGCTGCATAGTCCATGAGGGACTGTTACCTCCATTCACCACGCGTTCTTTGGGGTAAACGCTCGTTCCCTTCTTGCACTGTGACATTAAGGGGAGGTCACTGATGGATGGCGGTTTTCAAAAATAGTTTAATTTTTTTTCTAAACCGCTCTCTTCTACTTGCAATCACCTGTTAAAAAGCTGAAAATAAAACTGAGCTCCCTACTGGGTTGCCCTTTTCCATTTGGAGAACATCGATTTTTTTTCCTGTTGTGCCAAGATTAATGTGGCCCGTTTGTTTGACAACAGATTCAACATGTCTAGTGCCCTGTCAAGCTAAAATGACTCTGTCTGTGGACAACATCCCTGTCTGGCACTGACAATGATCTAAAAAAAAAAGAAAAGGCTTTTCTACCTAACTGTTACTGCAGAACTATCGGGAGATTTCAGCAGCTCTTAAAACAAAAAACTGATCGATGAGGCAAATTAAAAATATTGTTAGTGAGAGTCAAGGGTTTCAGCGAAAACTATTAGGCCAGGGAGATTATCCAAATTATCTGCTCTAACAGCTTTGTTAACAGTTTTGATTCAAAATGGTGCCAGATCTTACAGGTACAAAACTCCTCCCTTCTTGCTGTTTGACAGAAAATGTTGGTTTGTCTTCTCCATTCTAAGTAAGACAAGAAACAGCATAGACGTAAAGAGTGGAGAAGAAAATGAGAAAAGCCAAGGAAATAAGGAGTGTTCCTCATTCAAGTACCAGATGTCACCCAGACACCAGGTGAGGGTGAAAACACACCCTGCTCCATTCTTCCAGAAATGTTACCACGTTCCAAACCCCTCACCTCCCTCCCTCCCTCCTTCCCCTCCCCTTCCTCTGGCAACAGCCAGCAATACCTACAAATATTTTTTATTTTCGTAAACATCATGCAGCTTTAACACGTGGGGATGTTCTATCAACTTCAGGATGGCTATTTCCCGCTCCACCTGGAAGAAACAAGAAGAAATAGAGAAAATTAGAAGCTTAGTCTTAAAATACTGTCACGCATTTTCTTCCCATATATCACTCTTTCTGTGCAGAGGATATGGCAACTTATAACAATGTACTTTATTTAGCACTCATGTAATT
This sequence comes from Apaloderma vittatum, assembly GCF_000703405.1. NCBI lineage: Eukaryota > Metazoa > Chordata > Aves > Trogoniformes > Trogonidae > Apaloderma > Apaloderma vittatum. The sequence goes on along the minus strand of NW_009731458.1, from coordinate 17,067 downwards.
AAAGAAAAATTGACTTTCTTCAGCCTCAGCACTCTCGGCCCTGCAGAAGAGAAAACCAGCGAAATATCAAGGTTGAAAGAGAAGCCCCAGATCTACCAAAGGGAATTAGCTGCAGGAGTTATCTGAGCCGTCAAGGCTGTTCCTGCCTCGCAATCCAAAGCCAATGACATATTCTCAAAGTACAACAACTCGGAAATGTCACGTAGGGCTCTCCTGACCTGGCACATGTGCAGCCATGTTGCACTACGTAGTGCATAATTAATATTAGAAAAAACCCATCCTGAAGAACTTGTGGTGCACGCAGGGGAGACAAAGAGTCGAAGACAGGCAGCAAAGTGGTTTTATAGCTGCAGAACTGAGGCACAGGAAGGGAAACTAATATAAGAAGTGACATAAGAAGTACAAGGCAGAATAAGAAATTAAACCTGATTACTGGAGACACAGCGTTCAGGGCTTTAAGCGTAAGACCGTGCTTTCTCACAATTCCCAACCTGTCGGAGTGTGCCTACTTCTAGGAGTGTGCCTTCAATATGGAGCTAACAAGTTGTGACTAAGTACCTGTAATTAGTGTGAGCCCTGCTCTCACCCAAAATTCCTATCGTGACCGCCATAGTGCTTTTCACTTGAATTACTAAGAGTATTCATTAGAGCTGGAGTGAGGGCAATTCCTCTGGTGCCAGCGAAATTGCTCTCTGCTGCTCGAAGCCACACTGTAACTGCTCTGATTCGACCCGGGCTAACTCGAAGGGAGTTAACTGAGCGCTGTGGAGACTGCAGATAACTGAAATAACCTCTGCACCAAGATGCAGTCTAAGCACCGCACAGTCGGGCATGACAAATTTCCAGGAATCCACAAAGGCAGGAAAAAGACCTAAAGAAGCAAACAACAACAGACAGGTACGTTTTTTTTCCCAGTCCTTCCAATAACTGACACTAACAAACAAACCAGGAACAGACTACAAAACCATCCCTTAACATCTCCCCTGCAGGGATCAGACGAGTAATTAGGAAGTTGCTCCTCTGTACCTTTGGTTCTTGATGTCCTTTAATTTCCTGAAACATCATCCTCTACTAAGCCTGAACACAGACAACTTGCCCCGGATGCCAGCACGATATCGGGCAGGAAATTAGAAAGCAGCAGTTTTCCAGCACTGTACAAAGGAGGAGGGTTTCCCAGTATGTTGGTTATCCCCCCAGATCTCTCTTCCTTTACCCCACCACACAAAACCAGTAAAAGCAAATCTCACACCACATCACCCTTGGCCCTCCTCACGTATCAGGGTGGGGGAAAGGGTGTCTGTACATATGTCAATTTTAGCCTGTCAGCGACGCTTACTACTCTTTGCAGAGTCAAAACTCATCCAAGAGATCCACTTCCACACTCAGGATCTCTGGAAAAAGCTCCTTCAGAGAAGGGGGCAACACAAGTAAACACACACGTCTGCAGTTCAGCACTGCCAGAGCTGCTGTGAGTTCAGCGACACACCGCGCTCGACGGTGACAGCTCTGTAGGTGTAACTTACTCAAGACCAGCACTTACATGAAAGCCAATTATACAAACAGGAAACGAACGTTGGGTAATTTCAACTGTACAGTCATTCCACCAAAATAACAGGGGGAGAGCTACTTTATTCCATTTTTGTCTCCTCTTCAAAAAAATCCAAAACTGTTACTCTTTGGGCTCACAGGATATGCAGCGGGTTTTTCAGCCCTATAACTGATGAAGTTGGGTTTGCTTCAAGAATAAGGAAAAACAAAACAGCAGCAGCACCCACTCCCACAGCACTCTTCCAACAGTGCTGAGGTTCACCATTGGCACCGTGTACCGCAGCTGCTCCGAAACTGCAACGCTCAAAGTCCCCTTTGGATGGGGGAGACTGAATATTTCACAGGGAACGTGACCCTTGCACTAGCTACGGCAGAGATCACCTGCTGTCCCCGCCTGTGAAAGACAATTCCCCGCAGATGGGCTGTCGATTGGCGATTCACTTTCTGAAGAACCTCTCCGTGGGTGTGGTGGCAACGCGTGTTCCAACCAAATGAATGGTGGATGGCTGCTTTGTTACAGTCTGAAAGCATGAGAAGAGGATGTGATTTATGACTACATCTTAGAGAAGGAGATCAGTTACAGCACTGCATGGCCTATGTTTGATAAGAGAAGACCAGATCAGAAAGCAAGTATCTACCTACTATCTACAGATTTACACTAGGAACCAATTAAAAAGAAAGAAAATGATGAAAGCCAACTAACTCAGGTTAAGTGTGTGAGCGTGCAAAGTGCTGTGTGTATTTTTAACCTCCTGGGAAATAATTTCAGAGAGGAAATACAGTTTTGGAGGTCTTGCTGTCAATCCCTGGTAGGCAGAAGGCATGTGGCGCGATGTGCCTGGCAGCGTCTCACCCCAATGCGCTCACCTCAGTGGTGTGTCGCCCCGCTCCAGCACAGGGCACAGCCAGCTTCCCACAGCCTGCTACCTCCTCTAGCTGCAAACCAAGGACAAAACTCATCTACTCATCTCAGTCAGACCTTGTGCAAGCCTTCAGTGACAAGGGGCTTATGAAGGAAAAGTGTCTTTACTGTACTTCTCATAGTGCAGGCCTTGGCCCTGTGTAGAGGGGCTGTATCACTTCAACAACTAGAGATTCCCAGCTCTCTAAACAGCACTCTGATGAGGACCATCCCCTAAAAATCCGACAGCAGTGCTTTGCCTCTCTTCCTTTCCAAAGAGAAACAGCAGTTCACAAAAACCACGCAACCGACCACCTCCACAAAATTACTGCTGCAGTTGTTGGTGATGGCTGATGCTCCCAGCTCCCGTTCACTGTTTATATCCCCACAGAGAAGCCAGTAAGTGATACGAGTTGGACACAGACTGCACATCTCAACAGTGATTTTACAGATGCGTGGTTCAGGAGGGCCTAGCAGCCACCATGCCATTAGCACAGGAAATGTATCCGAACTCACTGGCAAAATAAAACAGGCCTGAAATAGCACCCAGCCTTGCCTGCTTCCCCAGAGCCTTGCCAGCCCCCGGCATGCCTTTTTTTTGCGCATCCCTGTGCTTGCGAGCCAAGGAGTGCTGCCCAGTTCAGAGCTGGCAAGTACAGGGGAATGGAGAAACCCTGCAGGGGTGTTTGCGTTAATGCAGATGCAATTATCAGAAAGCAGGCCAAGCTCAGAATAGCCTGCCTAGGGAGGTTCAGAGTCAGCGATAAACAGGAAAGATGGAGAAACATTTGCATCATAGTTAGAAGAGAAAGGAAAAAAGCGTCGCTTTCTCTGTCAAACAAATGCCGGGTCCCATCACCAGGTCCCAAATCCGGTTTGGCTTTGCTCATTCCACGGCGGGCTACTCACTGTGTAGCACTCCGTCACCTTGGAGGCAGGGGAAAGAGCTGTGAAAGGCTGTGCGGGGCAAAAGGAGACACGTTGCTAGCTGGCAACCTTGCAGGTGCCAATTAGAGATTTTAAAAATCTACGCAGGAGGCTGATTTGACAGGATGCGATTGGCATAATGGCAAAGTGCAACACAGGGGCAACATGACCCTCAGAGGAGTAATGCAAAACTCAGGTTCCCTCTCTTCCACCTCTACTTCTCCTCTAAGGAAATCGCATCTCTCTGGTCTAAGCTCATCTCTCACAGCTCCCACTGGCAACAAGTGCTCTGCACTCACACACACACCGGGTGATAATTCAACCTAAAAGGCAAGGAGGGCAGCTCAAGGGAGCCTGAGAGTTTGTCTCAGCAATGAAAAAAGTTTCCTTTTCCCTTGTGTTCATTTGCTCAATAACAATTGGGTCGTTCATCACCAAAATGTGGTGCCGTGAGCACATGAAAAACGAAGCGGACAGCTGGTTTGTATTACCAGGCTGTACTTCATCTGTCAGACCTGCGCAAGCACCATGCAACGGTCGTTACTAGTGGTGTTTCTCAAAGAACATCTACACGCGAAAAGCTGGGGGACAGCAAGATGACGTTTCTCCCTGGATGCTCTGAAGCTCACCAGAAACACGCCCCAAAGCTCTCTCCTTTTCGACTCACATCAGGGGCTTCCAGTTTGCTCAAAACACTGTCCCTCAGCTACTAGAAACTCCATCAGGATGTCGTGCAGGGTCATTGCTGCCACAAGAATACCATTCTTTCAAGTAATTTTAAGCCATTACCAAATCTAAGCAATAGCATATTGTATCAGCTGCATCCTTAATTTCAATGGGAGCATGAATAAAGTGGAAAAAACCCAGTTTTTAAATGATTAAACACTAAAGTATCTTCCTCTGCAGCTCTGAATTTAGTGCATTTTTCACTTGAAGTGGTCTTTCATTACATTTATCCCAAACTTCTTCAGCAGGCGATTCTGGAAACAAACAGAGTTGTCCATCTACAGAGATTATTTCCTGCTGCTATTGTAGCCATTAGCTTCACGTTTCTGAATATACTGAGCCAGATTCAAAACACATGGAAGTCAACAAAAGACATCAATTGACTTAAGTGGGCTTTGAATCAGACCTTCTAATGATCATTAAGTGGTATCTGGAAAAAATCTTCTATTACACAATTTTGACTAATTAAATGCTTTAATTTGAATTCAGGTTTTCTCCTAAGTACTAGTAATTACGAGAAGATTCTATGAAAAGTGGTTAAATGACGGGGGAAAACGAGGCTCAGATCTCCACAGAATCAGGCAGCTTGACAATGCTGTACAAAATACAACAAACAGACAAAATTACTGGAAAGCTGAGCAATTCCTCATTTTTATTGAAAGCTCTATTATGGGCTCATTCCACCACAATTTTTGTTTGCATGCATGCTTCTCAAAGCTATTTCCCCATTAATGAAAATAGGTATGTGTGAGAAGCGAGTGAGACGCATATTTGATGTTAAAATTTGCATGTGCAAACTTCTACACGACGAAGCTTAGTAGGGAAATTTGGTTTCCACAAATCACTATTGTAACAGAATGTCAGCTTCTACTTGTACTGAAATAAGCATTTTCCCACAGTCTCTTCAAAACTGCAACTCTAAAGCTCCCCTAAATTCCAAAATTTGGCACAGATGCCAAATGAAGTCAGCCGAGTGAGAGTTTTCTGAGAATTCCATTTTCCTCGTGCCAGTGCATCTCCCCAACAAAAGAGGATTCCTGGCCTGGCTAATTCCAAGGTGACTGGGTTTGGATCCTACAAGTTATCTAACCACGGAAAATCCTACCCAGGAACTTCAGGGTCTGACTTGGCAGTTAACATCTGCAGCGTCCCTCTGCGCCCTGCCAGAGGCTTCCCAGTGAAGATGGCACTTAGGCTTATCTGCAGCCTTTGCTTCTTTAAGAAGCACCAGGGTCTCATGCAAGAGACACTGATGGGAGCCGACAAGGAGTGGATTTATTCATTCAGCGCTGCAGATTATCTGCTGCCCGCTGGTACGCAGCTAACGAGTGACTGACGTGCAAGTCTCTGCCAGCAGTCAGCAGAATCGGCCCCTCACACGGGCAGGCAAACAGCCCCCTCCTGTCACCACCACTGAGTGCCACAGCCTGGCTGCCGTCACCGAGGAGAGCAGGGCACGGACCAACAGCTGCTCTGCAGGAGAAACCACCGCGTCTTTGACTTGCCTTCCTTCTCCCCTCCTCAGCCTGGCTTTTCATGTTAACGTGCACTGTGCTTTTTTTGACCCGAAGAAGAATGTTTGCACGACTGGTGAATTTTTGCCAAGCCTGCCTGAACACCAGGACCTAACGCTCCAAAGCAGCACCTCAGTCCCTCCCTACTGCGCCAGCGCTCACCCCAAACTTCAAAAATTGAAGTCCAGCCTTCCCCAAGCAATGCTGTAGGCACTACTCACTTGCAGCTTTTCCTCCTGAAGGACCAATAAACTTAGACCCAGCTCGTTTCCGGGATGTGTTTGTTATATGTTACACGCATGTGTTAACGCAAGAGCAGGAGGCCAACAGGCCCTGCAAATCGTAACTCATTTTTCCCCACTAGAAGTTACTTCCACTCAAGGCAGAAGGTATATTCAAGAACGTTTAATGCCTCGTGGGCTGCTGTGCTCAGCTAGGGACAAGCAGTCACTACACTACAGCAGTCAAAACAAGCCGCAGCTGAGGTGTATGGGGAGTTCAGCTTCAAATAATACAAGTGCAGATCTCCTTGTGTTATTTGAGACATCCTAGACTTAATGTGGGCAGTGCCAAACACAACAGTGGAACGTCTGAGCCAAAGAGCGGATGGAGGATGCAGGAGATGCTGAATCCCGCTAAGGGAACACAGGCAAGCACAAAGGAGGTGGTACAGCACAACAAACCCTTCTGCCAGAAATGGTGTGTAGAGCTTCCGAGAGCATTGGTTGAGGATACGATAAGGCAGAGGAGTTCCCAAGAGCATCCAGGAAAGGGGCTGAGGCAGTGAAGTGATGCTGACAGTACCATGGACTGGATTCTTAAGGGAATAGGAAAAGAAATTTAAAAGCACAGTTTTGGAAAAGCTTCAAAGGATAAACTCTCCCACCATTTCCTATGTGTCTCGGCTAGCCTCCTTCCCCCTCTTTTTCTCCACTAGTCACAGTGGCCGTGTTCAGCTCTTTTTGGCATTGTCTTACACAAATGCCCTTTACACTTTCTCCAATACTCTTGCAGAAGCAATCAATGGGATTGCTGCTGTTTTTTTTTTTTCCATCTCCGCCTCGCTGAGAAACAAGGCAGGAAAGAAATAAATGTTGCAGGAGAAGGTAGAACAGCTGGAGCTTGGCAGAGACGGGCGGCAGAACGCCAGGCTCCATCCCTGTCACACTCTGCTCCACGGCAAGCCTAATGACATCCATCATTTCAAAGAGTGGAAAATGGACATTACTTCTGTTCTTCTGTATTCTGCTGTCCTTCACTTTTGGGTGCTCCTTGACTCATTAGATGGATATTTGAATGTATTCACATTTTAGGATCTTGTTTCAGCTGAGTAAATAAAGTTGGCTGGACACAAACAGTTGATATCTAGAAGGGATTCTCCAGCCTGATAGACCCTCACAGCTGGCAGTGGCAGCTGGCAGTGGCAGAAGCAGAGACTGAAGCGACCCACAGATCTCCCATCCCTTTCCATTTTCTAAATTTGCTGTTGAAGCACAACTGCACCTCCCAGAGGGACATGGTCCCAGCCAGACATCAGCACGGACCCCAGCCAGGAATGGTGAAAAGGCCAAGGGCAACAGACTCATGTTTGCACTTTGCTCTGCAACTGAGCGGGAGCCTTGTGGGGAGGCCTGGCAGCTGCAGGCAGAGGAACCAGCAGTTGCCTTTCTGCCGAACTGCGGAGCCAGCGGCTGCATACTCAGGGTGGCCGAGCAACCCTTCGGCCCAGCTCCTCACCCACAGCAGGTCGGCAACAGTAGCTATCACGCTGCAGCGGGAACAGCGGCTCCCACCTGATGGGCACCAGCTCTACGCTAGCACTTGTGTGTCCATCTCATAGGACGGGACACTAAGGGACACAGATCCTACGAGCTACTTCTTATCGGTGGTGTTGAAATTAGTCTGCTTTGCCCATAAAATAAGGGCTCTGAGCACAGACTGTGTCTCAGAAGTGCACTCTTCCGGTGTTTCTCCATAACAACGTGACCGTGACTGGTGTATCTCTACAACGACATGAACCAGAACGTCAGTTCCAAACACCCCTGCCCATTCATGTATATGTAGGATTATAACCTTCTTAATGCAGACTCACCTGAGTCACAGGCATGTCTTTTCATATCTTGCAAGACAGGACCAAACAGCATGGGAAATTAACAGTGACCTCTCAATATCTTCATCTCTGTGCTACCTGTTTGGATCTAGCCAACAGCAGAGGGGTGAAACAGGCACTGTAAAACTGACCCCTTCCCTCAACTACTGCACTGCAAGGCCAAGGACTCAAGCTCTTGACATCGCGCTAGCGCTGACACAACAGCTTTGTCCTCCATCTGCATCAGAGATGCAGTGAAGATACAACACTGGGTTTTACGATGTGAAAGGATGGTTAGCAAGGCAGGAACTGTAATATAAAGCAAGAGGGAGAAAGAAATAAAATGGCCTATTTTGCCCCAGTCTTGAGGCTGCCTCTGCTCACTCCCTCAGGTTCAGCCTGCACCAGAAGACATTACAGCAAGACTTGTACTCCCCTCAGCGAAGACAACGTCTTCCCCTGTTTTGCACAAGCAACAGAAGCAGCAGAAAATTAGTCGATTGCTGCCATCAGCATCCAGGATCTCTCACAGCTGGGAGTTAAGAGATCAAAGACAGCAACGAAGGAACATTTTGTTCCTCTGTTATTTTATCTCTGCTCTTCTCATATCCTTCTCCTCTCACACCAGTGCCTTATTGCTGGAGGTGCTGATGACATCTTGCAGCCTATCAACATCAGTATCAGGATCGAGAAACCTCTTGGCAAGAGCAGTTTACAAACACCATTGTAAAGATGCTCTTGAGCATCTCAGACCAGGCAATGTGGGAAAGCCAAGTCATTCCTTCTCCATTCTGCCCAAACCTCCTTGAGAAAGCAGGGCTTGGATATCTCTTGTCACAACCTTACAGAGGGTCCAGCACATTCTCCGGAGCTGAACACAACTGTTTTCCACATCTTCATTATGTCTTCCAATACATTAGTCAGCCTGGTTGTACTTTCAGAAGTACTTAGCACAGGCCTCTCTCTTCATTTCCAAGTTAATGGGTCTCCTACTACTCAACGAAACCAGAGCCAGCCAGCAACAAACAGCAAATTCCGTCTTTTAGCTCTAAGCCCCTAGAGACTGGTCTTCTAATACGAGGCCTGTCTTGCTACATATGACTACACCTCGAACATTACTTCCCAGATTGTGCAGTATTTCTGAGCCTTTCTGACGCCTGAGGTTGAATGATTCACCTTCACCAGGCTAAACCATAGCCAAACGCATTCCCTACCCTACACCAGACCATCTTTTCCATGCAGCAGCAATCACTTCCACAGCACAGAAAACTTCTCCCTTGAATTACCGGTGCCACTCCAGATCAACCTCTAAGTTTATGAGAACGGGCAGGCTGCAGTGCAGATGCCCCCACCAACACAGCATTGCTGCGTGGAGATCAGGAAGAACAAAGAAATGAAGGCATTTTAAACTTGAGGAAGGAGGTATTTTTATGATTTCTGAAGGTGGTGTTGTGGGTTGTGCATCTTCAGAATAGTCATCTTCAAGCGCCACCGCTTCCTTGAGTCTCTTCCCATTCCTTTGTACCTGCCCTACGCAACACATCTAACACAGAGTTCAAAGCTATTTGGCTTCTGACGAAGAGCAAAGACAGGATGCTGCGACACTTTGTTAAGTCAGGTGATAACGCTTCGCTAAAGAAAGTGCTAATGACTCAAAAATTACACAGAGGAAGCAACAGGAAAGTTCTAACAATAAGCAAATTAGTGTAGTTCTCTGAAAAGAATGGACTTGGCTGGACATCCTTACTCTACCTATTCCTGTACGGGGCAGAGCAAGGACTCTGAAAAAAGAAGAAAATCTGAAAATTAGGGTTCCCTTAGATTGTACCATCTTAGGCCTCTGCACCTTGGTATGATTCGGCACGCACACAGGCATCCTCCTTTCACAATCTAATTCAAAATCCCTTGCACTTGCCAAATACTTACGATAACACTTACATGTGCAGATTTAGAAGTGCTCACAAACAATTTGCTAAGAAGATGGCAAGCTAAATTTGAAACCAGCAATATTTGAAATGGACAGCTGGGCTAGATTTACCCCCTCCTTCCCCAACTTCTCAGCATTTTCTGCCAGAGATCACATTCATCCGTCAGCTGAACCTTGTTCCCAGATGTTTGGAACAAGCAAAAAACAACCTGTGAATCGTGGAGTTTTCCAAGACTCAGCAATATGGCCACAACAGTTTTGGGATGAAAAGGCAAGGGATGCTGCTCATGTCCTCCTCTCTCCACAGAAAAGAAAACCAATTACATCGCTATAGGAAATTTAATTAACTTTTTTTTTTTTTCTCCAATGGAGAAAGCTTTTCCCTCCATGAAAAGCTTATAGTGCTTCCCACACAAACACGGGACACACAAAAAAACCCACCAAAATCCTGCTGAGGTGGACGCCATGCTGAGGAAACCCAGCAGTAACCTCAGACAGGAGGAGAAAATGCGTCTGTGCTGTGAGGCTCATGTGTCAGATCCTCCTTGCACCATATAGAACTTGTCTGGAGGTTTTACATCCAAACTCGCCATTTCGGGGCCACCAAAATCCTGCTGAGGTGGACGCCATGCTGAGGAAACCCAGCAGTAACCTCAGACAGGAGGAGAAAACGCGTCTGTGCTGTGAGGCTCACGTGTCGGATCCTCCTTGCACCATATAGAACTTGGTGAGTTTGGATGTAAAACCTCCAGACGTTTCGGGGCAGCTGACCATTACATTAACATGTAGAGGAGGGCAGGGATCCGAGTGAGGAAGGCTGGGATGGCAGTTGGTAAGGAACAGTGGTGTTTCTAGGAGGTCAGTCCTCTTCTCTGCAGAGACTCTTAAACAGAATCCTTCTCTACAGAACCCTTAAACACAGTTAAGGCAATTTTCCCTCCCCTGGTAACAGGTCTACTCCGCCCCAGGTGGATGGCTTAAGGGTTATCTAGAGTTTTGTCATGTCCTTCGGTACCGCTCTGCTGCCCACATGTTCCTGTATTTAGATTAGGGTAATGTTACACATCCAAACTGGGAGCCTGTTCTTTATTTTGGAGCGGATTCCTTCTGCCACCCCAGAAGCCCCTCAAGAACAACCACGTTCTGTGAAATCTTGGGGACTGTGAGAGCCTTTTTCTGACTACTCCTCTTCTGGTTTCGCATTTTTATCCTTGCTAGCACTTTTAAACCGTTAACCTTTTCTGATCTGTACTCCTAAGGCAGAAGCGGTTTTCCTTGCAATTTTCCAGACCTTTTTCCACGTTCCCTTCAGGGGACATGAATTTGTAGAAAAAAGTGTTCCAAGTGCATGCTTTGGTCTGCACATCTACTATATAGTCTGGGGTTTACCTGCAAGCCATAGAAAGACAGCAAAGTGATGAAAGAAGGTGACTTGTAACTTCCAGCAAGACTATAGGAGAATAACAAAAGCTCTTGGTGGCCAAGCAGGAAGTGGGGATAGCCCTTACTTCTGGCCCATTAAACACACATTTTCCAGAGCTATTTTGTTTGATGAGATTCCTTTGGACATGACTTCATTTGCCCAGGGAGTCAGGCACTGTTGTCCCTCTTCCTTCCACAGGAACAGCGATGCTGTTTGAGAAACCTGAGATGTCTCCAGGGGGTAAAATTTAGCATTCCCCAGGCGTAGCAAGATCCCTGCAGCACTCCTGTGTCTCTCTGATCCCTTATCTTGCTCAGGACCCATAGATGACCAGGCAGGTAAAGGCCACAGGAGAGGAGCTTGCTGCCTGCCTACTGAAGGCAGGTTTGTCACTCCTAGCTCCAAACAAATAAGCAGAAGCTTCACTTCAGGAATATATATACAAGCGTACAGCTCTAGTGCACCCCCCTGAAGGAAACAGAAAGCTGTCCTTGAAATCTCTAAGGAGTGTTGAAGCTTTAAGGCTGGGCCGGCCACTAAACTCTGACAGACACTGTCTGTGAGGCCCCAGGGGAAGGGAATGGGGGAACCACAGAGAGATTAAAAAAAAAAACCCACCCCTTCAATCAGTAATAATAATAGCAATAACAAAGCAGATGATGATCTATACACAGATATACACAAGCACGATGACTAGGCCCCAAGCGGGAAAGCCTCAGCCTGGGCCCGGCAGCAGACAGGGATGCCTGAGCACAGAGCCCTGACCACAGTCCACAAAAAAACCCCAAACACCCCTAAAAAAAGGGAAGACAACCTGTCTCGATGCACGGTGTTTCTCTACATCACAAAACCAGGAGGCACGGGCAGCCCAGGGAGAGCTGCTGAAGAGCCAAGGCCCAGCAGCACTGAGGGGCTCAGGGCTCTTCCGGGGCCCTTTATAGTGAGCCCGGAGGGAGGGAGCGCTGTGATTGGTCCGTTTGGGTCACCTGCCCCAGCCTGTCCTCCCCCAGTGTGATGGCTCCTGGACCAGCAGCCCCAGAGAGCTTTGATCCAACCCCAGCTCTGGCCCCCATCGATGCAGCTGAAAATCCATCACCCTCCCCGAAACACCCGAAAAGGACCCTCCAGCCCCACCCCGAAAAAGCCTGCCCCATGGCTCCTGGACCAGCAGCCCCAGAGAGCTTCCCCGCTGGGGCTCCCACCCAGGGCAAGGGCAAGCAAACAACAGGGGACAAAACCAAAGCAACCCAGCCCTCCTGTAACAGCGCTCTGAGCCTCCCACTCAGGCAGCGTTCCTCGAAAACCCAGCTGGGGAGTGTGCAGCTGTGTCCTTCCCTCCACCTGAAAAACCAAGGCTGACACCGGCTGTTAAAACACCTATTTGGGTATTTATTACAACACGTTGTTCCAAAATACAAAAGAAAGGAAAAGAAAGTAGAGGGTAGAAAAGCATTGCTGTTTACAGCCTCCGGTAATAAATAAAGAAAGAAGGGGCACGGTATCTCCCCGGGTCCGGCACTGGCCGAAGGGACAGTGAGGAAGGGAGCGTGGGGGGGCTGGTGGGCACAGCTGGCGCTCCCAGCCTCCCTCTGCCACTCGGGAGTCCCCAGAGTGGGTGCAGACCCCCTCCCCGTCTTGTGCTTGCTGAGGAAGGGCCTGATCCTGCAGGGACAGGGGTGGGAGCTGAGGGGGCTCAGCTCCGGCGTGGTCGGGACATGCCTGCGGGAGCTACCAAAGGCAGGTGAGGTAGGAAGGGTGACGCCAGACAGGGACCCCAACGAGGGTCTGCCAGGGTCTCCCGAGAGAGGGGCGAGACCTGAGCTCTCTGGTCTCCGGTGTGGTCTCAGAGAAAGCTGGGAAATGAATTCAGCATAGCGTGATGAGAAGGAGTGCAACCCATGGCGAAGCAAAGTCACGACAGAGACAAGAGACTGTGCCCAGGCTGCTTGGGAAAGGGCGGTGTTAAACCCCCCGAATTAAAAACGACTCTCCATGGGGCTGGCACAGTATGGAGAGTACCCTGGTGCAGATGGGGTTTCCTCTTCCCTTCCCCTAATGCCTCCTCCTCCACCTTACAGTCACCTGGAAACCTCTAGGTCGCACAAGGAGCCCAGGCGATGGGTGCAAAAAAGCAGCGCCGGGACTGTCCACTTACAACACCCCAATTTATCAGTGTGGGGTAAAATGCTGGATCCAGTCCCGTGTCGGGAGCCACTCCCAACCCCTTTCTGATTCCCTCCAGGTACTGGAGGCCACTCACATCTCTCCTTGCTGCTCTGCCCCTGAGCTTGCTCTAACACCTGCATTGTGTCCTCCCCAGGCAGGAGGAGCTTCCCAGGGCATGAGGAGGATGCTCAAGCCAAGAAAGCCCAAGGGCATCTGCCTAAAACTGGGCACCAGTTCACAGGCTCGGCTGAGCAGGGGCACTTTGGCAAACCAGCTGTGATGGCCGAGCAAGAAGTCCCTGCAGGTGAAGACTGGCTTGTGGGCACAGCCAGCAGAAGGTGAGAGGACCACAACCTGCAGAGAGGTGACTCTGTGCCTGGCCAACGCTCCTTAAAGCTGTTACAAAAGCTTCAAGCTTTTGCCATTGAACCCTCCGTTCTCAGTGCCAGTGGGTTCCTGCCTCTTGCAGGTGCCTGTATGGGAGAGAGGAGCTGCAGGAAGGGAAGGGAAGATTTAAGAGAATGGATCTGCCCCAGGTTTGGATGTCTTTCTACCCTTAGGAAGCACCACCCTCCAGCTCTTCTGGCA
>NW_009731458.1:395-3227 GCF_000703405.1 Apaloderma vittatum | reverse complement strand
GCATGGGCGTGGGGACAGCCGGAGCTGTGTCCGAGAACAGCCCCGACTGGGCTGCGGGGAGCAGAGAGAAGGTGTGATGGGGCCTTGCGTTTATTCACAACAGAGAAACAAAGAGCAACATACAAAGAGTAAGAAGCAAAAAAGTACAGAATCATAACCATAATAATTGTAATAATAATAATAATCATAAATACTCAAATCTATCATTCATAGATTGCAATGACAACACTGATAGCTTATTATCATTAGTATTAAGGATGGGAGGGGGAAGGGGACGGGGACGGCAGGAGGGGTTTTGGGGGGGGCATCGTCTCCTAAGGGGCAGATGTAAGCGGAATGGACATCCAAAGAAACAAGCAGACAAAGAGAAGGGCCGGGAAGGCAGCGGGGACTGGGGACGCTGCCATTGAGGCCAGGGACGAACTTGCTCCTACCCGAGCCACTGTCTCAGTCTTGCTGACCTGACGGCTCCCATCCCACCTGCCTCGCTCAGCCCCCCGAAAAGGTGGCTGGGAAGTAGGTGTCCGGGGGGCTCGAGAGAAGGCAATGTCCCTTCTAGCCTGAAGGAAAGCTGGGATTTGCTCCATCCTTCCGTGTGGTGGAAAGCGCAGCCGTCGCTGCTGTCGGGACCATCGGGCACTCTACAGCTTTGTTGGTTCTTGCCTTGAAAGGAGAGAATTTCCCCCTCCTCTGCTCACAGCTCTGCCACTGCGGGTCACTATGAATCAATGCACCCTCATCAGATCGACACGGAAAGATGGTTTTTGGTTTGGATCAGGCCTTCTGGCTCTGAGAGCAAATAAAAAGACTTGGCTGGCAGACGATGGGGAGAGCTACCAGCTGGCACATCCATCTTTATGGTAACTCACAGAGATCTGATTCATGGACAAAGCGGTCTGTTAGACAGACTCTGATTTAGAAAAAAAATAATAATTTCAATTAATTGCAAGCCACTCGGTGACGCTGATGGCTTTGGGTCAGCACTGGCAGGAGACACTCAGGCAGGGCTGCTCCACCAAAGTACGTTTTCTGGATGTAGCCTCAAAATATTGCACGAGAGGTCTTCTAGCGCACATGCCCATTGCAAAAGGGAAGGATGAACACAAGGTACATCAAAATAAGACTGCGGAGGTGGGTCATGGATCTCTCTTGCTGGTTATGAGCTACTGATTGTAAAATCTACTTCTCTTTGCTCTGATTTCAGAGGAGAGAAGAGCCTACAGTGCCTAAATCTTCAAACCTGGCTGAAGAGCATCCAGGGAAAGGCAGAGCAGAGAAGACAAAAATCAAGCCATACATCTGCCTCTTTGCAGACATTCAGAGTCTTGTTTTCAACATATTTTCCTTGCTTACTCCAGCTGGTTTTTTGTGCTTGTAACACATTGTGTCAGGATGAGTTACGGGAGAGCTCACTAGTGACGTCTCATCTCCCCACCTGGCTCTGCTGACTTGCTGCCCACTTTTTATTAAGGAGGGGAGTCATCAAGCCCCCTCTCCATTGCCCAAAGCTCGGCCTCAGCAGTAACTTGCCCGACCTGAGCTCAGCTGATTTGTGCTGGCACCAACCCAGCGGGATTCTGGGATGGGCAGGAATGGAGCGGTACCGAGCAGAGATCAGCAGGCAATGACCCCTGGCAGGCTTGGGAAGAGATGCCACCACTGAGGACAACAGAAGAGGAAGGGGGACTGGCTGACTTCTTGGGCAGGAGGCAGGTGACACTAGCCCTGGGCTCAGAGCGCTTAGCAGAGGGAGGACCAAGTCTTTTTCACTCCCTTTTTGGACTTGACATCGATGCTCCCCTAAGGAGAATCTGCCAGGAGTGCAGGTCCTGGATAGTTGCCCAGCTCATGGGATGGACCCAAATGCTTCTTAGAATCTAAAAAGGGAGCTTAGAAAATAGTGTCAGCATCCTTTCCTGGCTAGAAGGGAGAAATGTTCAGGTTGGCAACACTGAGCTGGTTTGAGGTGGTTGCTGGAGACAACGATGGGTGGCGGTGCGTTTTCGAGGGATGATTACAAGATTTCTTGCCCTCATCAAAAGCAATGTGAGGAGAGAGGCAGGTGGTCCCTGGCTCTCCAGCCACCCCCGTCCCTCCCTGCTACACCTCAGGGAACCAGGCAGGAGCACGTGGGAGTCCCCAGCACCTCACCAAAACGGAAAACCAGTAAACCTAAAGCCAGCCTGAAGAGATTGAAGGAGCCTCTGGGGAGACTCGCCTCGACTGTGGACACAGAGGAGGTCGGGGAAGCAACCAGCTGAAACGAGCAGCCCCTCCTCGCGTGATTGCCGCTCCTCATGCCTCTGCTTTGCGTTCCGTTTTAAACCTGAGATCATTTGCTTTTTTGTCACGTGTAGTTTGATTTAAAGAGAGAAACGAGAGGAGGAACCAGGGAAAGGGAGAGAAACCATGTGGACCAAGGAAAGAAAAAAAAACCCCAACACTCCAGGGATGACACAGGACACAGACGTGCACGAACAGAGACCCCTGAGGTATTAGCTTTACAAACTAGCGCGAGACGAGGGAGGAAGCAAAGACAGCCACAGGGAGAGATGTGCTTTGCAGCGGAGGCAGTTCAGTGCCTACAGCTCCAGAAAGCAGCTTCTCAGCAAGCCTGAGGTTGGGGTTTGGAGGAAAAAGCTTGGCTCCCCACTGGGATGGAGGGGAAGCAGCCAAACACCTCTGAAAAAAACTGGGTTGTGCCCCCCGTGCACTTGCAGAGCTTGGCGTCCAGGGCTGGGGGAATCCCAACGCCTGGAAACGCGCTCCCCAAGAGCTTCTCACGCGATGGGGCAAGCCTGGCAAACCACGGGCGACACAGCGAAAGCGGCG
>NW_009731458.1:0-245 GCF_000703405.1 Apaloderma vittatum | reverse complement strand
GCATCGTTCGCTCCTCTCGCTCCGGGTGAGCCCCTCCTCATCCTCTCCAGCGAGGTTGGGCAGCCCAGGGGAGGGGAAGGGGGCAACGCCTGGGTCAGGGTGACAGCCAGGATGGGCACAATGGCTGGGATGAGGATGACGGCCGGGATGGGAGAAGCAAACAGAGGCCAAGGGGTGAAGAAGCGGCAGCAGCTTCCAGAAGAGAGTTTTCTGGCTCAGTTTGTGTTGCAAGAAGGTTTTTGCGG
>NW_009731457.1:0-30817 GCF_000703405.1 Apaloderma vittatum | reverse complement strand
TGCATTTTGCCTTGTTGAAGCTCATGCAGATCTTACAGGTGAGGAAAAAACAGGGTGTTTCAGCACAGCAACAAATATCAACATAATGGCAAACAATCAAACATTGCCCTGGGATTAGTCTTGCGCCATTTTCAGATAGGACCAAACATGGAAAGGAAGAGGGTCGTAATACTTGAGACTGTTGTGAATGTTGCCAGGAACACACTAACGATGGCATTGGCTTGTGCTCAGCTCAGTGCATTGCGTAGGATGGCTGCTTGACTTTTTAGATGTGTCAAACTCTGAAATGGAACCCAGGCCTTCAACTGCAGGTGGATTCATTAAAAGAAAAAAGACTGGAAATCTCTTTGCCATGGGAGAAGTTTTGTTTGACTTTGCATTAGGCAGAAAATCCAGAGAAGGCCCAAGCCCATCTGAGTAGATTCCCTGATGTGCCCTAGTATTAACTTCTCCCTCTCCTTAACCAACCCTGCAGGCAAAATTAATAAGGATTATCTCCACAACCAGCTGGCCATTTCCACAACACTTTCCCCAAGCTCAGCTACTCCATCACATTTGTGATGAAACCAGTCAATAGATTACGCATACTTAGCATGCCACGTAAGACTGAAATATTTCAGAAAACAGTGAAAAACAAGCAGCTGGCTTAAAAGAAGAGAAAGGCTGTAGGGCAGTTATTGACAATATTTACCTGAAGATTAGCTCTGTGCATCCTAAAATGGCCAACTCAGGAAACTGTACCACCCCGACACTGTCATTTCATGACATAAAAAGGGAGTTTAAGAATGGTAATCTCTCTGGCTTTCAGTTACACTCTTAAAAGGAAGTGAAGTGCACACTAATGATTTCAGTACAGAACTAGAAGTGGGAAACTCAGATTTAAATTGCCCAGATGACAGGCAGAGTTAAGTATATTCAGAAAGAAGATATTTCTCCCTACACAGTAAAGGTTATATCTCTTACAAAAGCTTGCTCTGGATAATCACTAAATTAAAGGAAGTTCAGGGCCAATAGGGAAATTATTAAAAAGTTATCACCATTTGGTGGCCATAGGCAACACAGGTGCAAAGGAATGAAAAAAACATGTGTTTTTCGTATCCACTGTTGCACTAAGAAATGTCCAAGACAGTGGTTTTGGAAATAAAATCTATGGATCTTTAGGGATCCAAGAATTACTTCTGCAAGGTCCACAAGAAGTTATTAAGAGTAAATTCACAAGTGATGCAGCAGAAGCTATTTACTTTTTCCTTTAAACACATCACTCCACTGGAAAAGGTTTACAGATCATAAACTGAAAAAAACCCTCAAAAACCAATGCTTGAAAGCCAATAGCATAAAAGTAATTAAACCCTGAGCAACTTTGCTATTTCTTTTGAACTGTGCTGCCTCTAGTTGAGACCTGAAGAATTCAGTTGCTTGCAAATTTGTCTTCTGTTCCAACCATGTTAGCTGACCTAACAAAAAGACATTCCTCGTTCCTATCAGCTTCGCTTCAACAAAAGTTCTTACTCATGGTTTTTAGAATTGCATTTAGCAATGGACATCCAAATCCAAAGGGTTAAAAGCAACAGATTTTGAAATCATGACAACAAAATCGTTAAACAAATGAGATTGTGCTCCTGCAAAACCCTCAGATCCTGACAAGCATATGGCATCTTTCTTGACATATGCTTTTTCACAGCCTCAGAGAATGCCACATTTCAGAAAAGCCTTATTATGACTCCTGACGCAAAGAACAGTTTGGCTTTTTTTTTTATACATGTGAAACCTATCTAATTACAAGCGGTAAGACTCACTTGCAATGTACTTGGCATTTCACATAGGACATATGTGTGTACTTGCACAAGGCTGCTTAGAAACAAAATATAAAAAATTATGAGATTGAGGCAAATCATACGTGGAAAATTTGCTGTCCCTCTATAAACCAGAAAATCTGCATAAGAAAAATTTAAATGACTATACTGTCTTTTAAGGTAGGTAAGACACTATCACTAGAACCAAAACACTGCATGAGAACAAACAGCAGCATTGCTTTTGTCTCAACATATATAAAAAGGATGCTTCAGAAGTTCTGGAGTGAAATATATCACCATGAAAACACTTGGTTATCTCTACAATTGCCTTTTCTCAGGACAGTTCTCCTGTATTAAAATATTTTTTAAAAATTTAACTGCAGTTGCCATTTCTTAACTGGATCCAGACACTAATTTTACAACAAGATCCAGACACCTACTTCTGAATATTTCTGCAAATCCAAAATTGAATAGATATAGCTCTTTTATACAAGGGCTAAATGAAGAGAGAGGTATGGAAATGAGAAAGAAACAGGAAAATTCTTACAGGGCATGCAGTTTTCAAAGACTAATATATTTTGCTGTAGCAAAAACTGTTAAAGAACTCCCCATATAGACACTTACTCATATTTATGATTCATGATATTTCTGAAAGGGGCATAAAGACAACGTTCATCCTCCACAGTATTATAAGCACAAATCCCCTGAGAACTCTATGTTTCTCCTTAGCACTAAAAAGCACCTTTTGAAACTCAGTCACAGGACATATTGAAATTCTGAATGTAAACACTACTAAATTTCCCAACAGTCCACAGCTGAGACACTGAGGAAAAAAAAAAAAAAATCACAAAGTACATCTTCTGTAACAGAAGCCCAGACATAATGTACAGAGAGAGCTTAAAATACGAAACACGCTCTTAAATAAATTGAATTAGCAGGAAACAGGTGTTCTGGAATAATTTCATGCAGACAAGCCACACTGGACTTACTTACCTTTATGTCGTAGCCATACGTCTCCCTGATGTCTTCATCAGAGTCTGTCTCTTCATCATCATAATCCAAAGTCTGCCGTGGGGATGAGGACACACTCCCTATCACTCTGTTAAAGGCTGATTGCTGGAAACTAGTCAAGTGTCCCTGGGAATGAAACAATAAAATTTCCAGAAGAATCTTTTACTGACAAAGAAAACAGCAGTTATTTTGGCCTGATGATGGCTCCATGGACAGTCATGGAAAAGTGTAGTTATAGCAAGATGTGAAGAAAAATAGAGAAATAACTAAGGAAAAGAAAGGTTCTACTCAATTTTTATTTTCATATTTATGAATAATAACGATTAGAAAGATCTAGATACTGCTGTTCAGTGCTACCAAATTCTAGCCTGTGGTCGTACAAACTTCTTCACCACAGCATCATCTGATCATTGGTTCCAAGTTCAAGATGAAGAGCTCAGCCCTACAAATACCAGTGCCTGCCTACAGTCCTCACTGACATTTACTGAGACACTCTCAATGCCTGAGAATGGCAATCCATGTGAAATCAGAAATACTAAGAGCTTCAATTCTGTCAGGAGGGAAATGGAATTTGGACACCAAAGCAGCCACTGCTTCACACATCTCCAGGCCCTAAACCAGCTGTTAGATCTGAACCCATGCTGCTACTTATTATTAAGGGGAAATGGATTTAAATTGAAGAATAGGTTTAGACTGGATCTTAGGAAGAAATTTTTCAGTACGAGGGTGGCAAGACTCTGGAACAGATTGCCCAGAGAGGTTGTGGATGCCCCCTCCCTGAAGATTTTCAAGGCCAGGTTGGATGAGGCCTTGAGCAACCTGGTGTAGTTAAGGGTATCCCTGCCCACGGCAGGAAAGGTGGATCTCCAGGGTCCCTTCCAACCTAAGACATTCTATGATTCTTACAAGAACCTTCAACAGTTACTTTGCACTCGCTGTTGATAGCAACAGGCCTGTTCCTGGAGCCGCATGTAACTGACTGAAGCCAGACACTGCCTTAGGAGCACTGAACTGGGTCATTTTGGTACATCTAATTCTCAGCCTTTATCTGCCCTCCCTTCTCCTCTACGCTTCTCTAAGAAATACAAGGCATTTCAACACACTGAAGAAGGATGAACATGCTAACGAGTAAGATATTCATATCCCTACCTGTAGGTCTGGGTTAGCTGCTGCTTTCTGTAGCTCCGCACTGATTATTTTCTCCGTTTTCTCCCGCGCTGCCTGCTCCACCATTCGCTGGCTGAGTACAGAAAGCTTAGCCAAAGCAGAGGACAACTCGTCAGTGGCTAAAGCCTGCCGCGCTCGGTCCTGCCAACTCATGGCACGTTCTGTCAAGCACTGCAAGGCCTCCCCTTCCGGCAGCCGCACGGGCAGCTTTTGCAGGGACACCAGCAGTGACAGGATTGTCTCAAGCCGTGGCCTTCGAGAGCGCATGCAAAGCGGACACAGAAACTTCACTTCTTTGGCCTGCCAAGTGGAGCCCTTCTTCTGAGAACTTGTTTTGGGAAGGGGCACGCAGCCGCTATGAAACCAGTCTTTGCACAGCTCACACTGGAGCATGAACCCACTTGCTGTTTTGCGGCAGATGCAGAATTTGACTTCTTCGATCCGATCCACCATAGTCATCTTGGCCAGGTTAGCAGCCCTGAGAGCATGCATGGCTTCAATCTCCTTCTGCTCCCGTTCCTTGAATATAGCCACCTAATCAGCAAAGACAAAGAACAGCTCATTACCTTCACAGCTAAAAGATCACATTTT
Source organism: Apaloderma vittatum (assembly GCF_000703405.1). Classification (NCBI taxonomy): domain Eukaryota; kingdom Metazoa; phylum Chordata; class Aves; order Trogoniformes; family Trogonidae; genus Apaloderma; species Apaloderma vittatum. The sequence goes on along the minus strand of NW_009731457.1, from coordinate 26,255 downwards.
ATTATCAACATAGGGAAAATAAAACCCACCATAACAAATATATCAAAAGATCATCCCAGTTAAACTACCCCATAATTGAGAAATTGTGTGATCCAATTAAAGCTTTAGTCAAAATACCTCCTCCTCAATTACTCATTGCTCCACCAGTCCTTCTGGCAGATACTCTACGCAAATTCAGATAACCTTGTCCATATCTACAAAGTTTCTTAAGTCTGTAATTAAGTCTGTCATAAGGGCACCAGAAGAACAGGTTTTGACTCCAGGAAAGAAGTCACAACCAGTTCTGTCTACCAGGACAATGCAGCTGAGCACTGCTTCAACGTTGACTCAGCATCAGGAGCATCTGAGTGACTACGTATCTCCTGCAACAACTCACATTTCCACCATTCGAGTAACTATAACAAAGCATATTAAGGTAAAATAGACTGCGTATATGCCACATTAATGAGCCTGCATATATTTTCTTTGTTCCTGGAGAAAGGGTAGCCAGATGACAGCAAATTTTTTTTTTATAAGCTGCATCAATATCCTCTCAACAAGGAGGAATTAAATATAACATTTTCCCAAGCCTAGTTTCTATGACCAAGCACTTACAGGCTGCCCTCAAAGATCAACCTGACCAAATACATCTTGGTACTGTTTAAGGTAGAGCTGCACATCATTCACATTATTTTGATGGGATTTCAATAAAGGTTATTAATATTAGACGAACTGCCATGGATATTAAGTCAAGAGCATTTAAGACTTAGAAAATAGCCCAATACATATTAAATACCAGCACTTACATTCTGAACTGTGCTTCCCTCCACTCTCACTGCAATTAAAGCTGAGCTATGTTCTTGTGACAAACATTGTATTATGAGATATTTGTTTCAGTGAGATTCATTTACCAGTTTATTCATGAGATTTCTACACAGATTAGAGACAAACCCACAAATCAGGAGACACCACCTTTCATTGCTCCTTACCACAGCTGCAGTGTCCCTGGCCTCCTCCAACCCATCCTCCAGTTCACTTAGGGATTCCAAGTCAAGATCTTTCTCCTTTTCCTTTTCCATCAGCTCCTTCGCCCTCTTTCGCCTATTCCTACTGCTCCCATAAACACCAATATCAGTCCGAGGGCTCAGAACCTGTAACCAGCAAGAAAAATGACACCATCAGAGGCGAGGATGTCCAGAACTAAAAAGAATTCTTACCTACAACTTTATAATTCGAGCAACATACATGAGAACATCTAATAAAGGAATTGCAACAATCATCAGAGAGCAAAAAATACTCAGCAATCTAACACCTTTGATATCTGTCAATTAATGCTAGGAAGAGGAGAAATAAACAGAAAAGAATACAAGTACTTCACACGTAAGAATCTGAATGTAATCAGGGCCACAGCGATATGGCAGGTCAACTTGAGAGACGCTGTATTTTCACGATTACATTACAAGATCTATTCAGACTAAGCTATCATACATATAGTTAACTGAAATACTATATGTAGTATATCAGTAGTTTAACATTCACTTTAAGAGCCTTAATAAATTGCAAGTCTTCAAGATCTGCCATGATTTCGTATTTACATCAGCCAGTCTGGTGTTTGAAACAAAACTAAAAATCATGCTATAAGACTTTTAATATCAGAGAGGCTGCAAAGCATGTTTAAGGACAAGAATTATATTTTAAGCAATCTTGATTAGTTGAAAGGCATATTTAAATATAAAAATCTAGCCAATTAAATTACATATAGGGAAGTTCAAATTGATACCTTTAGGAAAAAGGTCAAATGCAAAATCAGAATACATTAAATAACTGGTTAGGCAGAAAAAAATACAGAGAAAAAAAATCTGGACCAGCAGTATCCCCTTTGAGACACTAGATGTAATTTTGCACTTCACATGGCACTAGGGAAAACCACAGTGAGAGGATTCTGTCTGGTTCTGAAGTGAAGACAAACTGCAGAGAATAGCAACAAAGTAAGAGTTTGAGAAATACAGTCTACAAATAAGCATTGAAAGAACTGAAATTGTTTTCCATAGGAAAGGGAAGCCTGTCAAGCAGATGTGATAAATCTTCAAACACATGAATGATTTTTATTAAAACAATGACTACATTCACTGAAATGAAATAAACAGTAGCTGACTTATTTTATAAGCTGTTTAACTGTAAGAAAAATTATCCAATCTATTTTCTCAGAATTTAAGCAGTCAAACAAGGTAAACATCCATTAATTAAAGATAGTTTCTACATCTATTTCAGGCCTACATTTCTACACTCCTGTAAATATATAAATCCTTTTCTATCCTTCCCAAAAATGAAAGTTTTAATCAGTTTCTTCAAAAGTAACAGTTGAGGTTGTCTATACATAAAGGAAGACTAACTAAATATGGACTTCCTGACTTTTTCCTACTTTTCACCCAAGAATAACTGAAGTATTTGATTACAAAATATTATCAAAAAGGAGCTGTAATCTACAGTAACTGAACCAGCTGTTTCCTCCAGACCGCAGAAGGACATCAAGGTGAGTTTCTGAAGGCTGACATAGAAGTGCCTCTGTTGCCCACCTGTAAGAGACTGTAGCTTGAGTTCTTCTTCAGGAAGGTCCTTCCCGTGCGCTCTCTCCAGGCACGCGCTGCAGCCACCTGTGACTCCAGCTGCGGCAGGGCATCGAGACGCACCGGTATTGGGCGGCCTTTGGCAGACAAGCTCTCCAGTTGCTCCAAGTAGGCATAGTTGCTCCCATTCTGCGGTGAAAGAAAGCCAACGATTTCACCATTGTGTCAGCAGCCAGCTTCACTCAAGCTATACACTATCTTGTCATGGACTAAAATATTAGAGTTCCACAGGAAAGGAAAGGAGGACAATGCTTCCATCTTACTGGTATTTTAAAAAACTCTCTCATACATGTCATTCTGACATGGCTGACTAGCTTAGGGAATAAGACAACATTCCATTTCTAGATGGTTGTCTTAAATGCTGTCTGCTTAACAGAAACTACTATATCTGAGAGTTGTATTGGGGCTGATGCGAAATCAATTAAAATTCTCACTTCACTGCCCAACCTGATATAAGAATAGCAGCTGCAGTCCAGAGATCAACACCTAGAAATATCACAGCAGTCATGTCCCTTTTGAATCAAGTTATGTTGGTAGACAAATAGAAGGGGAGACTAATGAACTATTTCAGATAGAAAATTTTGGCCATCGGTGACATTAAAACTTATAGCATTTTGGGGGAGAAAAAACAAACAAACATTTCCATAGTCAGCTTCAAAATTGAAGACCTGTGAGCAGAACATCTGCTGCTGCAGCTAAGTATTTCCAGTGACAATACGGACAACCATTCCAATACCAAATATCCTCAAGAGTTACATTTGTATCAAAATGAATTTGCCGACTTTTACATCCCCCATGAAACATATAAAAAGGAAGGGAATTAGCCATTGGATAGCCAACTGGGAAAGAGCAGCACAAAAAGAAATTCAAGCACATGAGCTACAGTAAGCATTTTTAACAGCTATAGTAAGACTTCCCTCCAGGTCACCCTTTTGCGTAGAGGGACCAGGAATAAAAATCTTGTCTAAATAAAAGGATGCAAGCAGAAGATTCCAGTCCCTACTGCAACCCCTACCTGAATGGCTTCCACTTTGGCTGTCCAGTCTCTAGCCCGCTGCAGGGCTTCTTTCAGTGCCAGCACATTGGGCAGGTAAGCAGGGATGTTCTTTGCTTCGTTCACGATGCCTTCCAGAGCCATCATACTTTGGCGTGGTCTAGAGTAAGAAAAACCCAATTCCAGCCTTGTCTCAAAATGCCAGTCAACTAAAGCCATAAACTTGACAGGCTGGTGAAGCAACTTCCACTGCACTGCAGTACAGGACACCATGGCTCTATTCTTGGAGGGTGCTACTGGCTACCAGGGAACAGGAAAGGTGAGAAAGTTGATAGACTTTGCACAATCAAGTTCAAAAGGGCAAGGCATCAGAAATCCTTAACATCAAGCAAGCTGTCTTGTGCAGCATATTCGGTGTTCTTTGTTGAGGGGGATGAACAGCAAAGACAGCAGAACCACTCACGGCCTCCTGCCACTGTGCAACATTATTGACTCTTCCACCACTCATCAACAACCTGAAATCCAACTCTTGAGCAATCAAACTGCTGGGAGGTAAAAAACAAACAAAAAACCCCAAACAACGCACCACAGGTCAAAGCCCCTACTTTTCACCACACTCAAAAGGGGCTGAGAATCCCAGAGGTGCATGATCTATAAGAAGAGTTTGCAAAGGAACGCTCACCTGGCCTGTAGGCAGACCTTGGCCTTCTCCTCCCACCTCTCTGAGACGGTAAGCAGCTCCTGCAGCTCAGCCATGGCTTTCTCCACAGCGTGGTGCGGTGCCAAGCCCACACCTGAGTCAATCAGCTTCTTCATCACATCTAGGGTGACCCTCTGGGGATCCAAGAGGGTGGACCTCACCTCATCCAGCCACCGCGCTTGCTGCAGTTCCTGCTTCAGCCTTGGCAGTTCAGGAAGTTCTACATAAAGGCCAGAGCCCATGTCTATCAACTCTTGCAGCTTGGAAGAGTCTGGGATCTCATCCATCATGGCTTCTTGAGCGCGCTCATGAAATTCTTCCACATCATCAAGCAGATTCTGAAGCAACATACAGCACAAATCAATTGGGAAAAAACACCCCCAGAATCAAAGGGGAAAAGCGTCCGAGGGATCAGCGAGCTGCGAATTTCTATGTGATCATCACGTCATCAGGCAGAGCTTCTACACACAATGCCAGCTAGCTGTCACAAGTCATCAGGTCTGACACACAGTAAGTAACGGACTGTCCAAACTCATTTGGTGGCCTAATGTTTCGTAGGCTAGGCATATTAGTTGCGTCAAACTCTGCACCTAAAATACTACAACTGCAACAGACTGTAGCTCCCAACAAAACAGAGTATAAGCACTGCCTGGTTAACACTGATGTTAAAATAGTGAGGGGAAAGGGGACTTCTACAAACAGATTGTCCTTTCAGCCTAGCATCAGGGGCATTACAGCCGGATTCGTATGAGGACATGAATACCAAAAGAGCATGAAAATAACAATAGCTTGAAATGACCGTTTCCTAAAGCAGGCCCACCATTTCAGCACATCAGGGGTTTACTGCACAAAGGAAAGAAATGAAAATGCAAAACCCTCTAAGGAAAGGGGTCAATTTCACAGAAATGCAACTGCTCTGCTGCAGTTGTCCTCATCCTCGTGTTTTAGCACTGCAATTAAATAAAAAAATAAATAATAAAAGACAGCAAACAGGCTGGGAAGAATCTCTGTAGGAGATTCAATCAAGGACATTATACCAGTATACTCAATTGATTTACTCTTGAGTCTCTTACAAGAAGACGGGTATTTCCAATAGCAAGTCGATGGCACAATGAGGAGCAGAGCCTGCATTTCCTAACCCTTAGCTTTCTGCTCTTTCTGTCTAATGCTGTTTTTCATGACTGACTAGAAACCAGAAGGCATTTACAAAAAAGAACAGGATCCCCATTATAAAGATTTTCATTTAGGAAACATATGCTGAATGCTTCACAGTGACAACAGTAAATTATTACAGTTTAATAATTATGATGTCTTTTGTGTTAGAAAATACTCATCATCCAACATGACAATTATTTTGCAATTCATTATGATGGATAATTGCTTTCAAATGCCATGCTTAAAGTTAGTGAGTGCTTAGGCATAAATGATCATTATCTGACTTCATTCAGAAACTAAGAGACTGTGATTTGCAATCAGAAAAATGATAATATTTATCTTATTGGCTAGTGATTCTGTTGAAGCTTCAATAACATACACATGTACAGAAAGGAGTACTTTAATGGAACCAATTTTCTAAGGCTGGGTGACAAGGGGAAGAGAGACTAGTTGGGAAAAAAACATTTAGACAAAAACACAAATAAAAGCTGTTGACTTTATTGTATGCCTGCAGCTCTCTAATCCATAAATTATGTCTTAATTAGAAACAGGTTTTTTAATACATTAGAAACCAAAAACTCCTTTGAGAACAATCTTCTAGGTCTATTAATACATTATGATAAAATGTCGTGAATAATTATTAGTAAATATTTCTGGTCTGTATGTGGAATATAGCACAGTAAAATCATTCTACCATATGAGAATGATGGTATACCTTCCACTCTATTAGCTGCTGAGAAACACATTAAAGAATGTCTTTGAAGGATAAAGATCAGCATCAACAGGCCTGGAAAACACCTACCCCAGAGTTCTGCAGTTTTCTGAAGGTACCTCAGCAACAACATGCCAACAACAAAAGTGCCACGTAAAGTCTCTCTGTGATATCAACACCCAACTACTACTAGAGAAAACTTAACACGGATTTCATAAATGAAGGAGGACATAACTAACACTAGTAAACACTGAAGGAAAAAAGACCTTTCTCAGACAAGACTACTTATTTTTAAACTACAGGTTTGCTTAGGCAGCAGTAGCTGCATATATGGTAATGTTTAGAGTTTTAGGCCCTCAATCTATCACTACAGAATATCATTCTTAAAATTGTATCATGTGTGTTAATATATGATTAACATACATCTCAAGAACCACTTCTCAAGGTGAAAAAATTTTTATTAAGGATGTGTCTTGAAGGAGTTTTCTAGAAGTCTGTTAGTAGGCGAATCACTTTTTAACATTTCATCATCAGTGACAGAGAAACAAATTAAGACTGCTGCTGAAAACACTTGCTATGATACAGGCTGCCAGAGTGATAAACGATAATAGCAGCCAGGGGAATCAGTATGACCTGGATTACTTATTAGTCTAGATTCCTTCAAAGTCACATGCAAAGATATATATGAAGGGCAATGAATGCAGGCCATGCATACAGATTAAGGGGGCTGCAACTCAGAAAGCAAGGCTGAGAACTATTTACAGAACAATTCCCAATGTGCTTCTGCTTTCCCTCTCCCCTAAAGAAGCACACCAATGTCACACTTACAAGTTTCTACCAAAACATATAAAAGGTTTTAACTGGAAATTTCACCACTACAGATAGCACTAATGGTGCTGCAATAAGAGTTACTGGCTCACAGAGATAAAACTGGGCCACCTGGCCAGCGACAGGTGTGTGGAGGAGCCTTTTCTCTTGGTTTAGCTTCAGTGAGACCACCACATCTGTGGTGCCCACTGCAGCAGGCACCTTCAAACATGCACCCACAAGCACTCAAGTGCTCTGCACATTTGCCTAAATGCTAACCCCTGCGTACAATACCCCACGCTGTCCGAGACTACTACCCAAGAGCTACGGTATTCCTCCAAAAGGGCAACAGGGGCCAGGTGGAATATTTCAGAGCATCTCACAGGGCACTGCACATTCGCACTTAGGCTACCAAATCGAGCCCTATCTATTTGGCTGCTACAACTACACTAGCATGAAAATAGAAACATCAACACTGCTCCCTTAAAAACATGCTTGCAAATGAGCAGGAAATACATGTTGCCATCCCATTACGGAGAGACTGTGCCCTGGTTTGAGAATACACGGCATCAGTAAAACTTCAGTGACAACAGCAAAGTCACCCAGTAAAGCAGGGAGACACTGAACTACGCATATCCAGAGCTTTTACTTTCTTTCTTGAGGCCAAAGATATTGCAAAGCAGCTATTTGCTTTACATTAGAAACTGGAAATTAAATACCTCATTCAAATCTATCTCTGCAGAACCATTTCTTAAAAAAAAACAAAAACCTTTATACTAGGCAACATTATCTGTTTTTAAATGAAACACACCACAAAAACAGAGCAAATAAAAAGCATGACATTATCTGAGGAGCAGATGCAAACTTACCTTTACTTGTCGGGCCTGGCTAATAACACAGGGCAAGCTAAATAACTGCTGTACAAATGCTTTAAGCTCCTCCATAGTCAGCTTGGTCCGTGTCCTGCCACTATCTTGGCTCTGTCTGCTACATGAATGGACATAATTAAAGAGTATTAGGTGAGAAATAAGATGATCTCTGGATTTACAGTGACAGAAAGCCATCAAGATTACTGAGAAATTACCAGTGAAATTTCATCACTTGAGAACTGGAAAAACCATCAAATTCCAGAAGAATTCCAAAATATTCAGAACTAAATTTAATGTAATTCCTCTAAGCATCTTCAAGAGAATTCACTCTGCTCTTCAGAGGTAGGAGTATCGAGGTAACTTTCAAATTTGGTTTGTTCCAAACTGGTAAAAGAACATGGCCCCCCAAAAGCCTACTTTAGGCAGCTCAAGAAGTTGAGTACTGTGACGGGCACTGACAAGAAGACTGAGATATCTAAGAGTAATAAGGTCTGAAAAGAAGTCTTATTTTCTAGAGCACTCTTGTAGTCAGAGAACTGCTGAAACCGGTCTTGTAACAGAAGACTGCTATTGAGTAGGACATGATCTGCAAAGACACTTTCATTAAATATCGATTGAAGTGGGTGTTAACAAGCCCACTGATTGTGTTAAAAGACTTCGGTGATGCTGCGCACAAATTAAACCCTTGGTATACATATCACTGGCAGGCACAAGAACTTCACAAGCAGGACAGATTTTAAACACTGAAGAGTTATTTCTGCTAATGAATCTACATTTTATTACTACAGAAACTTTACAGAAAAATGCAATTCAATCTTTCAACCCACAGACTTAAAATTGCAAAAGTAAAATTTAGATTAATGATCAAATATAATTACATGCTATCTAAAACTCAGAGGGGAAAAAATAAATAATGCAAGCTCTGACTTGCTGAGACAGACAGTGAGGAGTGTTGGCTACACCGGACCTGCCGTGCCTCCGGTACTCCTGCATGAGAGTGAACAGAGCACAGCGCTCCAAGAGACACACTGCAGAGAGCTAAAGGGCAGGAATATCAGAAACACCTTCACAGCTACATGTTACCTGTTTTTCAGGTTTATAAATCATCAGATGAGTAAGGGACAGGATTTTCTTTTGCTACATTTGACTATGAGTTTATTTCTGATTTAATCCCTGACAAATTGTTCTGTTTGAACACGCACTTTTTATTTACTTTTTTAATAATCTTACCCTCTGTGTAAATGTGATCCTTCGCAACATATTAAATAGGAAAATAAATGTCAAAAAAGCAGCTGAATGTGACCTCTGTATTTAAATTTCCTAACACTATTAATCTAGAAGGTTTAAAAAAAATTTCCTCAAACTTCAAATTTGTAACATATTGCTATTTAGCATACAACAGCCCTCAGATGTATACACAAGTTCTTTTGCTTGCTCCATGGTAATTCTTTCAGCTTTAGACCACATCTGTCATTGAAAGTTGTCAAATCTTTCTACCCCTTGGGTTTCTTAGGATAGTGCTGGAAATCCACCAAATAATTAACTGAAAGCAAGTCTGTTGAGAGAAAGCCGACACACTCCAACAGTAGGAGGAGGAGGAAGCAGCAGACCAGGAAGACCTGGGAGCTACCAAGATAATTAAATTTCACTAGGAAGAGGGCAATGCAATCCCTGCAGCATTGCTTCTCTCACCCAGCCCAAAGTTCTAAGTGATCATACTTCTGTAGCAGTAGGATCCTGCAAGCAATAAAAACTGAACAGGAGAGCCTTCTTCAAATACAGCAAAAACGCTTCTCTATTTTATAATAGTTTTCCAATTACATCAGGTATTATATTTGGATTTGTGGTGTAACTCGTAACATTTTAGTGTTCAAATTCAAACAATTATGTTATGCATTACTTTCTGCGTAGCAAAGTTCGGTATCATAATTAACAAGGTATTTACTTTTGTACTCCCTCCCTTGGAAAATCTTAAGCCATACACAAAAAATAGAGATGCAAAAAATCCAGCAAGCTACAAAGCCAAACCTTATACTCAACAGAGGAAATGCAAGCTATAGAAGTTTACCGTACAACTTCCAGCACAAGAATTACAGACCTAATCAATTTTTTTTCTATGGGACTTTTATGCAGCACATAGAATGCATAGGAGAGGAGGAACCCACTGCTGAAGGCTCATGACAGCAAAACAAGAGGACACATCCAGTAGATCACTGAAGTAGGGCCAGGGGACAGAGTAACACCTTGCCACAGGCAAACCAGGCAGCACAGAGAACCAAGGGAGTCTAAAATGCCAGAAGTCCAGGCAGGCCACTACTCTTCAGCCACACATGACTGCCTTCCACGGTCATTCCCAAGAATTAAGAGACTGGTTTTGCTCTCTGCACTGTTCTGCTCCGCAAGATCATTTGTCCCAGTCGATGCTGACATGACAAATCTCCTTTGCATCTTCCAATAACTCCACCAGCATCACCACACATTCTGCAAGTTGAGAACAGCTGGCAAAACTATAAATTTTTTTGAGAAATGCTGTACCAGAAGACACAACTGTGCTTGTCACATCAGTGGTGACTGCTGTCAGGGGAAGCAGTCAGGTTCAATATCGCACGTGTATGTAGTTCATTATTTTTATTATTTCCTTAATAGTGCTATTACTGTTTTACTAAAGCTGTTTCAGTTTTCCAATCTGTAAGTCTCTCTGCTTTATTCCCCTTCCCTTCCCGTTTTGGGAAGGGAGAGGGGTTAGAGAGCATCTGTCAGCATTCAGTGGCTGTCCCAGCCCTAACTCTCAACAGCAATCCAATGTTTTAACATACTTTCTTTCCATAGCTTTAAGCTACATATTTAGCCACACTACCTAAATTACATTCATGTTAACTTACTTTTGTCACATTCTTTTTCTCTAGCTGCCTCTCCCTACAACTCTCCCACAAACATTCAGAGAAACACCTGATCAGTGACCAAACACACAACCTCTCCAAACAACTTCATGTTTCAGGAGACAAGGCAGCTGAAAAGAATATATTTAACACATTCCATCCGAGTCCACTTTCTTGGCCCTTTGTGTCTCTGTATCTGCCTCCCCTATTTCTCAATGAGTCACAGCACTAAGGGCAGGAAAGGCTGAAAGAAGTTTGCAGGCAGCGAGATCTCAGTGTTCTTACACTTCCAAATCCCATCAAGTAACAAAACAGACAAGACAAACAGTTGAGAAAATGCCTCTCCTACCTGTGTTTTTGCTTTTTGCTCAGAAGCAGCTGTGCTACTGAAGCACAGGTCTCTGCCTCTTTCACAGCATCTCTGAGCCTGCGGAAAAGATCATTCTCTGGATATTTCCGGTCTTCAGCATCCTCTAACATTACTCTCAGCTCGATCACATCTGCAACAACAGTACATATGTAATTTGTATGCAAAAACAATGGAGATTTTAGACTGCTTCAAAGGCCTTGAATCGAGGTTCTAACAGGCTAGTTCAATTTGAAATGCACAGCAATGAGTTGCATTACACTCAGATATGAGTTAATTTCTTTTTTCCACTAAGCAATACTCAGTGTTTCTCTCACTAGATGAGAACACAGAACAAAGTTTCAGGACATCCTATTATGAACAATAGAAATCTGACCTTTCTTGTGGTTGAGATTGGCAGACAGAGCCTCTGTAACTCTACTGACCCAAGTGTCGTAAGATTGTGCTCTAACTTTCACTCCATACAGCAAAGAAGGAAGGTCTTCTAGTGGGTACCGGTACCTGGAAGGAAAATACAGAAAGAGTATTAATGCCCATACAAGACCCAAGATGTTGCTTATATTGAGTTTTTCCAGTTTAAATAAGGCCAGAAAGACAGGACATGTATAATACCTGGTGCCTTGGAACCAAGAAACAAGCAAAGAGGATAAAAATATTCTTTACGTAAAGAGAAATGTAGCCAAATTTTGTATTTGGTCATTGGTTTCCAGCAAACTATTGGATATGGAAGAAAAGTGTGTGGGGGGAAAAAAAAAAATCCTGTGTACCTTAGACACTTCTTCTGCATGGGACATGGACATAAATCAGACGGATGGTATAAGCATACCAGACGCTCAGGATTACAGGAACATGTAAGAGCTGACAAGAAGCACGTGGTTCTGCAAGCTGTGCACTGACGCTCATCATCTGGAACCAGTTCAAACACCTCTTCTTCAGACATCAACACTCCCTAGCAAAAAAAACAAAACATCGTGATAAAAGTAGACATTTGCTTAAAAAACTCTAAACCAGAAAGAGGTAGGGGGAAGCAAAAGTTCTTTCTCAGGCAAAGGAAGAGTTGTCTTTTTTCCTCACCATCTGTACAACAGACTCCCTTAACCGCGTCTCTTCCTCTATCATTAGAGTCATCTCCTTGCAGACCATGGCAGCCAGACCAACATCCAAGCACTCCGGATCCGCAGCCATCTTGAAGATCAGCTCTTCATGGGAAAAAACACAATGACGTCCCAGCCTTCGGTAATGACTTACACACTGACGTCCGATGGGAAGCTAAAAAAAAAAAAAAAAAAGACAGCTATCACCCTGGTAAAAGACATTTCAAGACAATCTCTTAGCTCCTGCTTTCCTTCTTTTGACAAAACCTGGGAAGGGACTGAGATGACGAGTTGTATCTTACTGGACCGAGCATATGGAAATAACCTTAAATCACATCACAGATGAGGGCAAAGAGGATATTCGTATTGGGGAAGAGGATATCCATGTTGGGGAAGAGAACATCCACGTTGAGAGGGCATCTGCCAAAACTTTAGGTGCCTAACTTTCAGACACAAGTTTAAGAGTTTCCCTAAGCTCTTCTTACTTCCAGTGGACACAAAATGGCACCAGAAAGAAATCCTCTGGTCTACGCTAAGGTGAACATGCTGCCCTCTGGATATGACTGCTTGGACATAATACCTAGAGTTAACCAAAAGTGCTATCACTCATTTTGTGCCTTTTAAAGCAAAAAACAAAAAAAAAATTATAGATAAATTTGCTACACAGATCCTGGCTACATTTTGCATAAGCAAAGGAAATTTCACACAGTTGGTGTGAGTTTAGCTGTTTTTCACAGAGACTACACAGATTAAATCCTGAGCACAGGAGGAGAAAAATAACACTGACACACTGTCAATCCCGCACACAATTTTTCTGATGACAACTAAAATCCTCCAATTAAGGACTAAAATTCCTATTTAAAGGTAACGAAAAAGAAGTTACACATATATAAACCACAGACGAGGTCATAACTTCCAACTGTAAACCCCAGATAGGGATAGTACACATTTTTGATAATTTACTGAAGAATCCATATAAGCTACATACTCTGGTGTGGGTTCCCTATTACAACACACACCAATATGATCAGAAGGTGCAGTGAACTGGCACAAAAGAAGAACAAGACTGTTATACGCCTACCTGCAATATTCAAGTGACATCAGCTGTTCAACACACTACCTTAATCTGTAGCAAATTTAGAAAGAGACATCACAGAAATACTAGCTAAAGGTAGCGCAAGATGTCACTTTTTGGTTAGATCAATACTTAAAAAGGAAGATGACATGCCAAAGTTTCAGTCTGAAGCTGCCTGAAATTATGTATTCATTAAAATTATTTTGTGTAATGGAAACTCATATCAGCCTTTAACTGCCGTACCAGGACATATAAACATAAAATATGCTATGAAACTTAAAAGACTTTTCTTCAGGTAATTAAGTTGCTAACACGCTCCTTGCAAAGGTCACTTAGCAGAGACACAGCAGGCATATACAAAAGAACAGACCCAGTCAGCAGTGCAGAAGTTCACAGCTTCAGCAAAGTTATATCCCTGGTTAAATCCAGAATGATAGGCACGAGGAAAAGTCACAACAAACTCGCCAGCACACTGGTTGGTCCTGTATACCTAATACAAGTGAGGAGAGAGAAAAAAAAAAAGAAACTTGAAACAGAGTTTAAGACAGATAATTACAAGACTTCTGAACACACCTTCTTTACCTATAGAACATCACAGGCAATATAGCTACCCCAAAGTCATAACAACTGGTTCTGTCTTCTTAAAACGAATCCTCAATATACAGCCTTACTTAAAACCAAACCTGGATATATAAGTTAACAGTTGAAAATTCTCTTGTGCAAAAGCTTCTGGAAACAGTTTATGGTTTGCTTTGTTGGAGTATTTGCCAGGGAAGCAATTTATCTTAAGGCAAAAGTGAACAAGTGACTGCAGCTTAAAAGTCTGCAGTCAGTTATGCTTGCTCAAAAAAGCAGTTTTTAATGCTGAGATTTCTACTGAACACAGGACAAGTACTTTACAGTCATAAGATATTAAAAGCATTTTACAGACAAACTTGCTGCTATGGCAAGGTGGTTTTATGTTGGGGTTTTTTTTTAATTAAAAATTAAGTGTAACACAATGTACACTTGTTCCATAAGGTATTCTATGCAAGAATTTTGGCACACTTGCTTCTGATGTAAGATAATTAAAAACTCATGTTAAGTTTAGAGGAGATTCTAGAAAAGAGCTTTATAAACTACCCTGCAGCTTATTAATTGAATACGTAAATGTCCATCACGAAAATTCTTCAGAATCACGCCAAACCGCTGTTACACAAATTTGGCACAGAATGAGGAGAGCGCAGAGGAGTACTTATGTAAAAAGTGCTCATGTGCTACTCACTGGTACCCCATGTTCCATCAGCACATTGGGGTTCATAATAGTGACCAGCTGATGCAGGAGATCAGGCTGGGATTCAAACAGCTCAGGAGCCAGTTCCTTCATCACATCTTCTAGCTGCTCTGCTGCATGAGAGGGCACACCATACCATGTCTTTGGCTCTCCCCTGACAAGACACAAGCACAGGAATAAACACATTACTTAAAGGAAAGTAACACTGCTGCCCAACTGCAGTGTATACCTCAAATCTAGCACCACCGTCCACAAAAGCCAAGTATTTTGCATACAGACACAAAAAATATCTTTAATCAACAACCACCTTCTTCAGGATGTATCATTCTAATCTGAGAAATCAATTAAACTACAACACAATTCTCAAGATACCTGGCAGCAGATTTGCCATGACAATCCTCAGATAATTGTCATTTACTATCCTTTAAAGGGATAAAATGGGCAATTATTTTCCTTTAGGGGAAAAAAAACCCCAGGTTTAAAAAAAATAAAACCCGGGCCATCACTGCTAACGTTTAAGAGAAATCATGTTTCTCCTCCACTTCGTTAGTCTTGCAACTGTCATATTCCTGTAACCAAGGCACCAGTGTACCAGCTAATCAGAAGTGGAAAGAAAAATTACCAGACAATACAACGAGACTTAAGCAATCCTTCTAATATACATCCTCAATTACTGAAAACCAGTTGTCCACTGGACTCTTAAGATAATAAATGCCTAATAATATGGATTAGCTAAGTATAAGGGAAGAAAAAGATTAACGAGACCAAAACTAAGCAGAAACTTACTTGAGGACACATCACTCTCATCTTTCCAGTCCTGTCTTAACGAAAATAAATTGTAATGCTCTAGCATCGCTAGTGCTGCAGTTCACTTTTAATTTTCATTTCATTAAGAAATACAAGCAATAGTCTGCTGAAATAGCCGAAACTGTTTCCATAGCACTATTTAGCTTGTATTAATAACCTTCTCATCAACCATTCCCAAAGTTAGCTGAGGCACAGAGCAGCATTTTCTGTGGTTCCTGCAGGCTTCCGTGACACCTGCTGGTAGGACACAGCTAGTACACTCCAGTAAACTAGTACTCTTGCTATTGGGCTGCTGGAATTCATCAGCCGACACGAAACCCTTCCACAACTCATCTAGTTAGTACTAACATCCTGAGGACAGAAGTGAACTCGAAACAAATATAATTCTCCTCCTTGAACCTGCAGACCAGATCTTACTAGCAAACATGCATCTCTAGAAACATGCAACCACAGCCTAAAAGCTATCAGCTCATCCTTACCAGGTGTACAACAAACTTTCCCTTCTAAAGCAGCGCTTCCCGCTGCTTCCTCCTGCCCCATTCCACAGACTGGGACTGAGCCTGATGAACTGGGAAGACTACAGTGCAAGTAGTTCACCTGTCACGGTTCTTTTCAAACACAAATGCTGAACACCAGAACACTTCTAGGATTGTTCTGAAAGTCAGAATTACTTTCACATTCCTCTTCTCTCGACAAGGAGTATTTCTGCATCCACATCTCCTGCTGAACTGTCGGGTTTGATGCCTGTAAGTCACTAGGTGTTTCCAGCACAGGGGCATAACAACTTTAAATCATAAAGCAGTGAACTGAAATTCAGTCCAAAACCAAATGCTTTCTTAGTAAATGTGAGCCTCTAAAGCATGATTTTGCAGTGACAGTGGATTTTTGGCAATGCAAAATATTTAATCAGTTAATGAAAAACACTAGAGTAATTTAAACAATACCTGTATCTGCTTTTAATCAGCCTCAGTTAAAAATATGGCCCGCTCATCGCACTTAGCTCTTTGGTTAAAAATGTCAGCAGTGTGTGTAGGTATTTTCAGGGAGAACTACAAAGTTACCAACAGCAAACCAGGCAGTGTGAGGTAAATGGACAAAGGAGAGCCCATACCAGTGCAGGTAGTTGATGGAATAGCTCCAGTGATCTTCGATATGCCAGCAAAATGAGGAGAAGCACATCCCTACGTACAGCCAAGGTACCTTCATGCCAGAGATATCTGCATTGATGTGAGCAAGGACTGATTGTTCTAGAATGGGCATGTTATTCAAGTTCCAACCAGAAAGCGCATAATCCTGCCAACGAAAGGAGAAAATTCTCAACAAGTTAGAAGAACGTAAGGATACCAACTCCAGAACAGGAAAGTACAAAGGAAGAGATCAGCCTATCCATTTCTATAGTAGACAGTGGGCAATGTTCTGCAACAATGAAGCATCAAAATTAGGAAATAATTCTTTAAACACCCTAGTCAGCAATTAAGGAGACTAATGTTTAAGGCCAGTTTTAGGATTTCAAAATAGATAGCCCATCTTCTCTGGATCGAGGCTTGCATACTTAGGCTTTGATTTATTTTATGCCTCGAAGCTTATAGGTTTCATGCCTTTTTGATAGAACAAAACACCAGTAACACTAGAAGAACAATGGATAGAAATCTTCAATAGAATAGGATAACTTAAGACTAAAATACACAGTGAATTTTATGTTACTGTTTCAGCTTTTTTAAGACCTACTTTAGAGCACTGCAATTTATCTTGATCTTCTTTATATATTACCTCAGAAAGTCTTCTAAAGGGAAGGATTTCTGAGAAGACGGCATCACCAGTTAAGCTATCCCACTTTTAATTTCAAATACACAAAATATATACAAAAAGTGGGAATCCAGACTGCCTTAAAAGCTCACTACTGTGCTTTAACATTAGTCTACTTTCCACCTCAAAAAAAGCTGTTAGCACGGATTCACGGTCAGTTTAGGCACACCCCGTAGCTGCTGAAAGGACTCGTCAGCCGCATGTTCCTGATGTTTCCTTTGCTCTGACGCTATAAAGACAATGCAGTAAGTCGGATGACTTAAGTCATCCGACTAGAAAAGGGTTTTTTTAAAATTACTATTTCCATATAAGTAGATCCACAGTCTGACTCACTAAGCAACTATACAAGCACTGCATAGTCAACAAATGTACAGGTAGGAAGGTGCAAGTATGGGTGGAAGACAACAGTGAGCAGGATTACTTCTTCCGGTGAGCAGTTTAAATTGATTTGGGGCTATGTAATCACAAAATGACACCTTTACTGTCATTTCACCTAAATTTAAATATCTAAGCAGCTGGAAAAACTTAAATGCTACAGTAAATATTTTCTGAGGGAAAATAAGTTACGTACTTAACAGATGTTCTTCACAAAACTTTCTGTAATAGCATGTGGTGTCTAGATCTTTTAATTCTTACAGTATGCACAGTTAGAGAAACAAGCTAAATCCAATTAGTTTGTTTTACCTATTACAAGCCTCCTAAGGAGGCTGGAATAATGTTTCTGTAGCTAATGCTATAATAAAAAGGTTGGGAACAAGAAAGGAAAAAAAAAAAAAATCTTATCAGTCTCCCATACTCGGACATACTGTAACAACTTGCACACCTCTGACTGTTAAGATCAAGGGATACAGAACATGTGTGACTTAAATCACCAAAAGCAGCTTAGATACCAGCAACCAGATCTGTAAAAGGACCTGAAGTATCAGATTAACGTCCTACTTTTAAGGACTGCTAAGTGCACGCAAAAGCCTTGAGCAACTTCTTCATAAAATATCCATGCTGATTTCTGACCTAAATTCTTAATGTGGATTCTTATGCAAAGCAAAGAATGAGGTCAGTTTGCATATCCTGTTCCTCACCTCCTCCTCTGGCATCAGCTTTCGTCGGCCGTCCTTCACTGGGAAGCCACTTCCAAAGTCCTTGGAGGAGATGTCAGCCCCATACTCCACAATAACGTCTTCTTCTATGCTGCTCACCAGTCGCCAGAACTCTTTTTCTACAAGCTCAGTGGGGACCATCTGAAAGCAGAAAAAACATCAGTGTATGTGCAGGTAAGGCCCAAGATAAAAGTCATAACTCAAACAATAAGTCATTACTCATCCCCCATGAATTTTCAAACACCAAGGCCACTCCCTCTCTCCCCTCCATCTCTTCCACATCATACAGTCAGGTCTGTATTCCTTAGTAGTGGTTGCAACATAACAGAAATAGAATGCCGCATTGTAGGGGATGGAATGAACAAGCGGAAGACGAGGTTACCAGAAGCACAGCTAAAAAGGGGAGAACGAGACAGCGAGTAGAAGCCAAGCAGCAAACAGCAGCCAAATTCCAAACTATTTCAGAGGATAATGACCAGAAATTCTCAGTAACAGGAATGAAATACAGATAATTGTATTCAAGAGTGTCATCATACAGCTCATTACAACTCTTATATGCATTTATTTATGAAGCTTATTTGTAAAACAAGCTTCGTTCCTTGCTTTGCTCCGTGTCCCAAAGCTGTGTCATAAACTGGAGTCCTTAAAAGGTAAAAGCTTTAACAAGAATGTTCATAAATTTCCAGAGAACCCTGAAAGTAGAAGTTTGATGCTGTATGCAGTCTACAGGACAGTGGAATCACAGAGGTGTGCCAAAGCAAAAATGCTAGTTTTAGAAATGCTGCCAAGATGCAGAAGAATAAAATCCAACAATTATCACACAGACTCAAGTCTGTTCACTTGTCTAGAAGGAAAGACTGCAACAGGGAAGAAAACAATGACTTATACTCTGAACAAACTAAAATGAGACAAAAGACAGAGGAAGAGCAGGAGAGACCACTTTGCCATACATGAACAAGATACTTTGTTCAATTTATCAAAAGGGGCAAGGTATACCATAAGTATAAAGCAATAAAGTTATGAATCCATCACAGGAAAAGGGTGAAATAAAGTTGAAATGAGACCAGATGCCAGGAAGCTCAATCACTCGTTTACATGTTTGAAGCTTATGGTGCCTCTAAACAAAGTAGACAGGATGCCTCAGAAAAGATCCAGGATCAGATGAAATCTCTTCTCTTTTTCCCCTACAAGGAATTACAACAAAAGACGAAACTCACATGGACCGGCATGTTGAAATAATCAGACTTGAAGTTATCAGCCATTTCACCAAAGCTCTGGAGAGTATATTCCCTGACAGCTTGTTCAAATCCAAAGGCCTCACGGGGTTTGTTGCATTCCTAGGAGACAGAACATAAAAATATTGTTCCCTGCAGCAGAATGTGACACAGTTACATTTTTAGCAAAAAAAGCCAGTGTCCATCTGAGTCCTTAAGCTATTAGTTTTGACTGTTTTTCTCAACTGAGAAAATCCTGCCACAACAGAAACAGAACAGAACTAATAGTACAGAATGTAACAGGGTAACCCCCAATGCTACACACTTTTGTTTTCCTGTCCAAAATGAAGTTTTGTCATCGACTGCTGCTAGCCACAGAGTAAGACAGTGCACAAGATGCTTACACATTAAGACATTTCTTAGACATTAGATTCAAGCACCCCTTAGAACAACTGCACAGGAACAAATGCTGCAAGTGCTTCAGTCTTATCAAGTCAGCAAATCATAAACAGATTTGGCGCTGTGAAAGTATATAGGAGTAATAAAGGAAATAAAAAGTAAATGCAGAACAGCTAAAAGCAAACATGGTCCATCTGACAGAAAACCTCCAAGTATTCCACTGTTCTATCCCCATTCATTCCAAGAGTGAAAAAAATACCACTTCATATTTCAGCTAAGCTCCCCACCCACTTCTACAGCATCCTTTTTGTATCTTACACAATGTTTATAAATACAAGGCATATTTGAACAAAAACATGGCATGAATCTGATAGTCAGCTGCTCAGTCATTAAAAAAACAGGATTGGAAGGGAATTCAAGCAATCCATAATTTCTTTTTCTTCAAGAGGAACTATCCTTAGACTATGCCCAACATTTATCAAAGTAGTTCTTAACTGGAGCCTGCAACACAGAATCTACAACATGTGTAAACACTGTCAAACAATGCTGACCTGAACACATATAAAGAGCCCTTAACCCCTTTCTTCCTAACTTATGTTCCAGCACCCTGCTGTTAACAATAAGAATTTGTGCAGAATTAACATTTAAAGTAAAAACTGAGGGAAAAAGTACTACTAAGCTTTCAAACATCTTCCTTCTGTTATTTGTTTACTCTCCATTAGATAATATAGCTATTTTTTTTCCCCTTTTTCCTCTTACTTTCAATACATATCCAGAATTTTTCAAGCACTTTCTGTATCATTTCCTAGTAACAACTTTTTTGGCACCTTAACTTTCCTGATTGCATATTTTTTTCCTTGGAAACAACATATCCCTGTTTTTACTAGCAGCAGTAGTAGCCAGATTTGTGAGTTTTTATATTCTTAAACCGCTGCAGTTACTACATTTACTACCATATTCCCTGAAGAAATTCCACACTGGATTGCTGTAGTTCGCTAATACTTGGGAACTTGCTCTCTAAAGGAACAACAGACACGTAGCTTAATCCACTCTGTGAGTTGCAACCCAAGGGGTTACTTGCATCTTCTCTCTTGCCTGCAACTATGAATTTCCACCTCTGTCACAACAGCATTTTCCTGAGTTCATCTGATCTCTCTTGAAGGGTTAGAGAGCAGCAAGCTGATCCACCTCGTTATGTGGCTGCACAACCATTTTTACACCACCATAAAGAAAAGTGAAGCCCACAGCCGAGAAGGGTGTGGGGGGAAAATGGGCATACACACGTGTGTGTCCAACTGCTCCTTTTGGAAAAAACCACAGTCTAAAAAGTTAAAGCCAGTCACAAAATTACATATTTAGAAACAGTAAGATTTTCTCCTCTGAATCCTACATCTATCAACTTCCTGAGCTTGTGAAATTTGTTTTCTTAAGCCAGTCAAATGATATTCACTGCCTTTGGGCTGTTGATCAGCTATTTCTTGGAACTTGATAGCTCTTCTTTTTTGAACAGCAAAATTCAGCTAGCTTCCATTTTTGGAGCCTCAAGACTTCCTTTTTCAATGTAAAACACATCCAAAATAACTACAAATTTTTAGATTAGTTCTTCCACTTTCTGCTACAAGCTATTCTGAATGATATCATAATGATTTCACAATAATCAAAGCTCCCTGTTATGCTCAAGCTGCATACTTTAATCGCTTAATAGTTTACAAAATGTCTTTTATTTCTTATGCTGCAGCAATTATCGCAATCCTACTTCTCACCCTGATTTCCCACAAACAGCTTATCAAATTGATTTTAGCTCTCAGCATACTAAGGCCAAAGTTTTGGCTGTCACAAGGCTGTATAATAAACAAGGAACATTTCTCTCTCCATCTCTCTCTTTCTCATCACCCAAGAAACAACAGCTGGAGATTCACAGCTCCTCTTGACAATATTCCAAACAAAACTGTGGCTTCTACCGGGACAGAATGGCATGGAGCTGAACCGTTTCTCCTTCTGACCGTTCCAGGAACTCAAGCGTACACAGAAAGCTGGAGTAGTTCTTGAACTGTACCTCAGCAACACACTTGGGACACCTCCAGTCACCCTTGGGTACATCAGGTAAAGGAGGAATCAAGCAAAAAGTGTGATAGCTGTCATCACATCCATCACACAGTAGCAGTTTGTCTTCGTTATTTCCTCTACCACAGAATAAGCAAACATACAGATCAACCTAGGGAGAGAAAAGAAAAAGCTGAAAAAAGTTTCTTCATCCAGAATACTTGTACACAAAGGATGCGAGACACAGGTCTGATATACTGAACATCAACTCAGGCTCCTCTGCTTTTTTAGAAGCATTAATAATGAAGGGTTATGCTTCAACCTTCCAAAGCAGTAATATGGGGAGTGGGTGGGCAGGGAGACTTTCGGTGCTGAAAAATAACTATACAGTTCAGTTAGAAAATTGTTTTTCTATATAACTCAAAGTTATTTATGTTACTCTAAAGCAAAAGAGTAGGTTACAGTTTGCAGAACTTGATACTCTCCGTCTCTTTGGGCCTCTATTATGGAAAACAACTAAAACGAAAGCCCTATAGAGAGCACATGGCTGAGGAATATCTCCAAAAACTATTTTCAGAAACACGCACACCATCACTTGCAACAGTACAGTGACTATCTTTGCAGTGGAAAAGATATAGGAATGCAATGGGAAAATCCACAAATGTAGATTTCAATCTAAAAGTCTAAGGGGAAGGGAAGGAAACTGCCTGTAAAGGTAACAACTTCTTTCTCATTTTCTCCAAAATAAAGAATAAAAGTTCCAAATGATAAGAGAGAAGTATTAATCCCAATACAACAGCAAACAATTTTCACAGGTGTCTGTCCAAGATAATCTCTCAACAAGAATAATAGTCACTGGGAGATATTCTCAGGGACCAAAGAGAAAACCTTAGCAAGTAACTTTCAAATTTACTTTGCTGTTGTTTCCTGCATTGCCCAAAGGACTTTTAATTTAATATAAACATTTAATACAGCACTGAAGATCTATAACAATCTCAATGAAGAAAATGTGTATTACTTTATCACAGCTAAAAAATTATCTTATGTAAATTCTTAACAACATGAACTTCATAAATAACACTTGCTCCAAATTGTGCTACAACAGCTACCAGTCACTGAGGAACTCAGGCTATGTGTATTTCCGTCGCACAGCTCAATATAACACCAGAAGTGGTGGGATTGGGTTTTGGGGGTCTGTTATTTCCATCAAGATGTCACAAGAACATGTGCTTTTCAGCTGAATATGTTCACACAGTTGTGTTATACCTGACATCAACCCCATCTCATGCCAGCATAGTTAAGTATGCAACTTCCCAGCTATGCAGTAATATACTTAAGAAGATTGCTCAGGTCTCTTACAAAACTATTTTTAAAAATAATGCAATTCTATTAAGAGACATATTCTTTTTTTTTTTTTTTTTTAAATCTACACAATCATTCTCATGGAATATCATGCCAAAAATAACAAACTAGTTGCTCTTGCTGCAGGGTACCTTAGCAGACATTTCCAGGTTCTCTTCCTAAAACTAAAAATGCATTAAAGAGACATTCATAAAAGGAGACTATGATACTCACTATCTATTACTGATAACACCCTCTTTTCCCCAAAGTCATAACAACATATGCTATCTTATTTACGTCAGTCCAAGTGACTTGTTAAATACAGAGACTGCATTGAAATATATATTAACAAAGAGATCTGTGTTTACACAATAATCACAAATAAGCCTCCTAGCCATGTAACAAAACATAGTAAGACTAAGACAATATATAACTATATTTATCTCGGAGAGGGGATAAAAAGAAAAAGGTTTCTTTTATTTCAGTTAGCATTTTACATAGATAAAATACATTTCATAATTAGTATTTCACAAAAAGATGAATGAATGAGGGAAAAGTATAAACAAAACTGCAGCAGCACAGTATTTTTCAGACAAAATTTATACAAGTCTAATGTATCAACCTGTGCACTTCAAATACTACTTTCCTTGAAGATCTTTCATGTAAGTATATGCAGCAGCACAGTATTTTTCAGATAAAATTTATACAAGTCTAATGTATCAACCTGTGCACTTCAAATACATGAAAGATCTTCAAGGAAAGTAGTAAGTATAAAAAAAAAGCATGGAACCAAATGGTACTAAGTCACAGAATTTCAAAACATTACAGGTACAGCAATACAGTTCCAAAACAGCGGTTCTGTTGCTACCGTACTTTTTTGTCTTATAAATAGAAGTAGATGGAAAGAGTAAAAAAAAGTAGTTTTCAGTAGAGACCAGATAAAATACTTTTAAATTAAACCACACTTAAAACAGTCACAACACTTAAAAAGGCTAGGATCATCATATACTTAGAAGTGGTAGCACAAATAAAAAAAATTAAGTCATACAAATTCTAACTTCGCTGCAGTGGCACAATGATCTGTTTTTTACAATATCCAACTTCTCCCACAGTTTTTTGTCCAAGAGGCATTTTCACATATTCAAACATGATTATCAGAGACTTGCAGCTTCCTTGCCTTGGCCTGCTATGGTTGAAATTTAAAATAAGCTCTTGTAAGTGTTCTCAGACTAAGAAAAAAAATGAATAGCTAAATTATTAGTGAAGAGTCTAACTCTTAAGCCATTACATCCATGCATCTTCATTCATGGTTGCGTACACATGCTAAATTACAACACTTTAAGAGCAAAAAGTCACAAGTAATAAAAGGCATTAAGAACAACTACACACTGCTTTTCCATGGTCAAACATCAGAGCAGTATATATTTCATTTTCCCCTGTAGGAGTTTCTCTCACATGGATTTGTGTAACAGTTTAAACTCCAACCAGAAAAGACATGAAAGCTGGAATTGCTAAAAATCAAATTCCTGAAGTACTGGAGCACCTCAAAATACCTTGTAAGGAAGAGAAGTAGTACTGTAATTGTTTTACAAAGGAGAGCTCAAACAGAAAGCGAGCTACTAAAGGCATGAAGTCTGTAGCAAAGCAAGCCCTCAAAGCCCTGATCAGCAAGCACATTCATGTTGCAACATTCTTCCTGTTGAAAAGATAAAACAGAAACCTAGAGCATAGATTATTTTTCAAAATATTGTTCATTCTTCCCATAACAGCATCATCAGCTGCAATTTCCACCCATTCATCTATTGGAGGGGGAGAGCTGGGAATGTTTTAGGAAAAAAATAAAACTTAGTAAATCAATTAACTTATTGTTATCAGAAATGACAGCAAAGAAGTCAAACTTACAAAGTTGACAGAAAGAGTTCCTTTGCGTTGCCTCATCTGCATCCCAAATGCTTCTGATCTGGTTCCCTTGCGTCTTCGTGTAACCTCATCTTGAAGTAAAATATAGTTAAATGTTATTAATAACACATCAGGATAGACTTAACTTGCAAAAACAACACAGATGTCCAGCCTGGTATCCTGACTTTCATATGAGAAACTACCAGACAGTCCAAAGAAAGCAGAAATGCCTTGTTATACCTGGCCAATCTAAAATAAACAGGGATTAGGAAAACATTCTGCTTACCCTCACAGGTGACCCCAACTGCCTCAGGAAACAGAGTGAATTACATCGATAATTTGTGTACTTAGCTGGTACAATCAGTTTCAGTATTGTTGAATCCTGTTTTCCCTTCCAATCACTCAGTTCATGCAGCAGCTGCTTTATGTAACGTATAGTAACAATAACAATTAAGAGCTGAAACTATGCCAAGTTACATGAAGCATCCTTTAAATCTCTCTCATGAATGAAATCCTAGAACATCTAGCTTTCTTCTTCCCGTTACAATGATTTGCTTACTTCTATAATCTTGCCTCTAGAGAAATTCAGAAAGATTTAACAGCCTCGTTACTTTACAAAGCGATGAGCCCAAGATTTAATTACCCTCTTTATCCTTTGCACCCAATGCCAGCCCCATCATCTTTGGTCCAGCTCCAAAGATCTGCAGCTTCTTCAGTTCGGTATTTCTACTCATTTCTCCTGTCTCTGTCTAAAAAAAAAAAAAAAAAAAGACCACATCAGCACAAACGACCAACATTTGCCCTCCAGGTCTCTTCAAAATTTGTTTAGATTCCACACTCTCACAACATCAGCTCATCAAAAGAAAGGAAGCAGAGGCACGAAAAGACACTATCTTCTGTTTCAAAAGTCAGTGAACAAATGCAAACAGAATAAAAGTCAGTACTTTGTCCCAACTTTTCAAATTATATCCCACTCAGAATTACAGAAAAACTGCACAAAGTCACCTATACAGCAAGTAAGAGAATGAGGTTTGACATTTAGTAAAAAACAAATAAGAAAAATGCCATAGCAGTATTTTCTCAAATTTATCATAGAATCATAGAAAGGCCTAGGCTGG
>NW_009731456.1:9373-27832 GCF_000703405.1 Apaloderma vittatum | reverse complement strand
CCTGAATTGTTCTATGATTCTACGATTCTATAACAGCAAATGTTCTTAGATATTTAGCTTCCATTGGAAAATGAGTTTTCAGCAGAAGATATGTATATAAACATTTTGAAGGAATTAATTTTATATTCTTCATAGATTACCTATCATATTACCATTAACAATTGAGTGCCTGATCTTCTAAACTTAAAATATAAAATTGTTCAGGTCTTATAGCATTGTTAAGTTTTTTGAAAGAAATATTTGAATATGCACTGAAGTCAGTGGTTTTAGAGAGTCCACTAAACAAAATAGAACATGTTTTATCACCTCCTTAAATTAACTTGACACAAATAGTGTGGAAGTCACTGCAGGTGACTAAGTTATTAATGTAGCAGAAAGACACATGCAGTTCTGGTTATAATTTTTATTTCCAACAGTGATTATCTAAAGCTGTAAGTAGTGAAAAAATTTAGTTTCTTCTTATTGGCTAGAACCTGAAAATCTTCATATGACTAAGAGCAAATGTTCCCGCTAAAAGTAACGCGATGCTTCAAAACTGAGACGTTTTTCCAAAGCACCCATTTTCTCACTCTGTGGTAGACAAGTTAGTACTCCTTTTAAAGAAATTATTCTGGCACTATAGATTGCCTTTAACAAAACGATAAAATCTCAATTATGAAGCTAGTTATAGAAAATACTAACGAACCCCTCAAAGTCAAAATCCCACTGAATATGCTAATTAATGATATACATGTAGCCAGATCAGCATCATGCTTTCACTATGCTATTTAAGGATGACATCGCTACCTCCATTTCTTGGTCAAAAAAAAAAAATGATCCTGCTGTCCTGAGAACAGCACAACTGCTGGGAGCAAGAGGAATGAACCTGAAGAATCTACCATCACCTACTTAATAGTTGTCATTCTGCCTTACTCCTTGCTGTGTATAAAGAGGCCTGTCCTATGGAAGTAATAATTGGAAAAACTGCATTTAAATCTCAGTATAATTCTATTGATGTATGCCTTTTTGTATCATTAATGTATATTTTAACATCCTAGAGTTTCATTTGCTCTTCTCTCATCAAGTTTTAAACACCCAGTATACATTCCTTTAGAATCTACCCTGTGGCCAAAAAGGAGTAAGTATTTAACCTTTAATACTTTAGTCTACACAAATACAGCAAAAAAGCTCATTTAAAAATCTTCCTTAATTACAGTCATTTCTATGAAAAAATTTGAAAGTAGTTTCAGGCCATCTAATTACCAAGAATAACTTTGCTTCTCTTTCTTGAAACTTCTTATTATCTCTGTAACAGTCAGGAAGAGGCTGGTAATTTCAGGTACTACATAGATCAAATATACAGCATTTACAATTCTAAATAATCTCTAAAAGCATGTCACCAGTGGTATTATATGTCACAGGTGACTTAGCATATTCCATTATACCTACTTGTACCTCTCCATATCACCCTAAACAATTATTTTTTAAAAATTTTTTTTTCTTCCATGTTTAGATTCTTTGGATTACATTTACATAAATGCATAGTGAGGTTTCCAAAGCACTACCCAACATTAAACACCTCTTTATCTTGCCCAAAGAGAAGTCAATTACAGGGAGCATTGACTGTTATTTTACCATCCACTTTCTTTAGTGTCATGCCTTCACACACAAATAAAACACGTAAACAGCTTTAACTGATGTATCACAAGAGCTAAATTACCGGTGGCAGCTTAAGAGGACATACTTATTGTGAGGCAATGATTTTAATGGCTTTTGCACTTAAATTCCTTAATACTGCCTAAGGGAGGTTTATACTATCTTAGAAGATTAGACCAGTGCATATGGACCTAAAACGGTGTTGCAAAACTGGCATAACACAATTGTATATACCAATTAATCCACATCACTGAAAACAGAGAAACAATATCAAATAGTTATTTTATCTTAATAGTATCTTCTTTCATAAGATAATTTTAATTAGATTTGCTAGGTGGTAAGAACAAGGAACTTTGTTTCTCATTTGTGTAAACTGAGAAAACCAAATTAGATGTCATTCTGCTATTATCTCAAATTTTCCATGAGAAGAAGAAGTAAGACAAGAAAATATTAGCATAAAATGAGATTAAGTGACAGGCCCTAATTTCCCTATATCAACTTTAACAGCAAAAGGGCTATTTTCTTACTAAAAAACTGAAGTTATCTAACAATACCTAATGAAGCATTTTATACATTCTTATTATACAATGGTATTTCAGCATAACAACTAGGATTTAGCCTATTTTACTATCAATTTGCCCAGTTAGGATGTGTCACTACATTAGCAAGTAGTGCACAGCTATGGGAGTGGATTTGCAAAGAACAGCTGGTGACCAGAGTGAACTCCAGAAGCATCTCAGGGTTGTTTCAGCTGGAGCCCAGTTGTAACATTTTACAAAAAATGCAAATTATTGAGACAGTAATTAGCTATACTGTAATTCCACAGTCAATCACTTTGTACCAGTCAGTGAATATTGTATTACTTTCTGGAAAGAAAAAATGGATGTAATATTTCAGTGGCTATTTTACTGATACTGATTATAAACATTGCGTTGTTTCATATTCTTGGATTGCACTTCTTTATGTATCTTTATAATGCCATGTTTTATCTATGAATAAAGTTTCTGAGAGAGGAAAAAGGAGACTTTAGAACAGATACAAATCAGCAACACAAAAATCAGCCACACAAAAAAACAGGAGTATGACCCTGCATGGGATTGTGTTTACAACAGAAGCGTCCTGGGCAGTTAGTCAGACTGCTGCCATCTCTTATCTACCTGCAGTTTTCTGTAATTCATTATACACGGGCTCTTTCCTAGGCAAAATATAAACTTCAAAAAGATGAAAAATAATTTAATAAATGTCAGTCTATGCCCATGACCAGTATGTGAAAATCAGAACAAAAAAACCCCCAAAGAGTGCTTCCTTATTAAGTGTAGCACGACTAACATAAAAATAATACATTCCATATTAAAAGCAAATTGACTTTCTTAATACTTCAGTCTTCTAGTTTTAAGTAAGCACATTTAACTACCATAAGTGGAAAAAATACTATTTTGTCAACACTACTCTTCATAAAAACTCAGTCATATGCAGTGTGTTTGCACTTCATCCTAACATCAAAATAATCATATTATTCAACCTTCTTTTAAACTGTTACATTCAACAGTAAATTGTTTGGTTTTGAAGTGTTATATTTGAGAAGTTTTAATCATGTCATTCATAAATGTTGCAGATTATAGCATTAAGAGGACATCATGATTTCTACTTGCACTACTCATTCAAGTTTCAGTGACCATTTGTCTTCTGTTTGCAGGTGTGATATTTTAATGATTACAAACTAAATGTAGCTATTATATGCTTGCCAGTATTTTTGAGGCAATATTACTTACTTGTATTACAGAATAATAAATAGATGTATTTGTGAGGTTCATAAAGCTTCCTGAAATTTTTTTTTAGTTCCAATCTAGAAAACAAACACTATTAAGGGGTAACAACCTCAATATAGAAATATAACGCCTACAATACAGTCTAAATAATATCAAATGCAGGATATAGTAGACTGCATATCACCATGTAGAAGTTCATTTAAGACAAATTATTAACCAGAGCAGACTAATATAACTTCACGTAACGTACAATGAAGTAGACAGAGATGTATATTATATTTTTAGAAAAATATATTAAAATAATGCACATATTTAATGTATTTTGGTAATTCAGAGTACAGAAACACATAACTGTCCAGCTCTTCATAGATCACTAGCAAAAGATTCCCAAACCACAGTGTGTGGTGAGCTACAATATTAAAAGACTTTTTTCCCCACCTCTGTTCAGATATTCTTTTGGATTTCTCTTTATTTGTATGAATTTCCACTTATAATTTTTGAAAAATAATTTTGCAACACCAGTAAGAATGTGGGATGTCCCTGTGTTAAGCTCAGCAGAGTATGAAATCTTTTTCGCCTCCCCAAAGATATTCATCTGGACAGTGATGGAGTGCATCACAGCCATTTAGTTCATAAATACTGTTTACAGCAGCTGCAAGACAAAACACTTTCTGTCAAAAAGTTTCATGAAGGGAAACAGGATTTATTTTTAACAAATATGGAAATTCTACCTTTTTTTCCCTCCTGCTTTGATCTCAAAATAGTAAAAGGGTGAAGGATGACTATAGTAATAAATCTGCTATATTAGAGCATGTAATGGCACCTGGCACAGTGCTATTGCCACAAAGAAATGTTAACAGGACTACCTAGCATACCATTGCTTCAACGAGACTTGACTACATCCTATTGAAAACCCATCCTAGGGCATGATCCATCACTCAGTATACTATGCAGGTTGTGCATGTATGGCAGCTAACACATGCGAACTCCAACTCGAACTAGGTGCTTTGAACTAAACAGTAAGATGCACTTATTTCTTACTAAATTTGGGGAAGGAAAAAAAAAAAAGATTGCTTTCCAAAACAAGCTCTTTTCCATTTCTATTTGCCCTCAAAAACTTCCAAAGCAAAATGCTGACTGAAGAAAGAGAACTTCAGCAAGTTGTCCATAACTGCATTAAAAAAGTCGAGTTGACATCCTTTAGTCCCATGGTCAGCCTAACCCTGAAAAACAGTGCTGAGTACAGGGGGACGGTCACCTCCCTGCTCTTGCTAGTCACACTACTTCTACTACAAGCCAGTGTGCCACCTGGGCACACTGCTGGCTCATATCCAGTTGCTTGTCGATTAGGATCCCCTTTCTGTAGAGACAGCTTTTCAGCCACACTTCCCCAAGCCTGTAGCATTGTCTGGGGTTGTTATGGCCCAAGTGCAGGACCTGGTACTTGGCCTTCTTGAAGCTCACACTGTTAGCACTGGCCCATCGATCCAATCTATCCACGTCTCTCTGTAGAGCCTCCCTACCCTCGTGCAGATCAACTCTCCTGGCACCCCATGCCAGTACTCCTCTATACTGCATCCTGTGCCTCCACTTCCCAACTTCTCTTGCTGAGGCCACCACATCAGAGCAGCATTACTCTATAAGACATCATAATGTGAGAGCTGTGAACATCTCTCTACATAGAGTAACTGCTTGTTGCTGTTATCTATAAAAACCTTCACACAGAAGGGAAACGAAGCAGGCATAATCAAAAATTGCTGTTAGAGCTAGGCCACGGAAAACAAAGCTCCAGATACCTCCAGAGAAGTTCAGACAGAGCAAGCTTGACAAGCCTCACTCCTGAGGCCTTCCAAACTTAGTACAAAGCCTGTGGCCTGTTACTAGTAATAGTAATACCATGTTACAGGCCTACAAGCTTAGACTCTGTGGAAGAATAGTCAAAAGATGTAAGTATTAAAGAATAGCAATGACTGGTTAAAAGCAAACATAAGAGTCGATAAATCGGACATGATGATTTATGGGGAAAAAAATGCATCCTAAGTCTACAGCTCTGCAATGAAATCCCGTATTTGAGAAGTCTTCATTTCAAAGACCACTTCCTACAAGATGAAGAGGGAAAATTAGAACAAATAGAACAAACACTTCTAATCAAACATAGATCATAGTCAGCATGAATTTAAGTGAAGGGAACAGAAATTAGCAGTTTAATGGCAAGCTAGGAACTTAAATGACTTGCTGGACTTCCCTTTCTGAACAAAAAACTCCCACCTTTGATCAGAACAACTGGAAAATGCCCTTCTGATATACCTTTTACAGTTACCTCTTGTTGAAGAATAGATTAAAATGTTAACCAGGCAGTGGTTAAACAAACAGGCAAAAAAAAGTCTTTACTTTTACAATCACCTGTGATAACTTCACCTGTCAAAACATATATTTTCTACATATCTGTATGCCTATTTATGTATGTTCCGTGTTCTGCTGTATTCTTGATTTTGCTGAGTCTTCATTATTAACTTTCAGAAGTACTTGTGAAATGAGGGAAAGCTAACTTGACCCTCAACAGTATTAAGGAGTGACAAGCATTTTATACAATAAGATATGTTCCTGGCCTGAAGCATTGATATGAACACAAGGAAATACCAAAGTTACTAAGCTTTCGATCTAATGTTTCTTTATCAAAGCAACATTATCCAGACACTTTCCATACGGCAGTGAAGTCTTGTGCATTATTGTATCCGTAGCATCACATCTGCCTAGAGGAAAAGAATATACAGACTTTACCATTTCTTGCAACCAGCCACCTACAACTGCAGTCCAGGCATCTGGAATCTGCCCACCTGAAAGCAACATAAACTACAAGCAATATAGCTATTAATAAACACATACATAGTAAATTTGTAAACAGATGTTCCTTACCAAGAGCTACAGAACAGATATTTACCAGATGCTCAGTCTTCAAAGGCCGTCAGGTAAGAACAATACACATAGCATACAGCTTATCTACCCAGACAATTTACCAGCTTTGGGGACAGGGCAGTTGAAGTGGTTGTACCTGCACTGTAATAATACTACTTCTATAGCTTGGTCTACACAGAGAACAGTAAAACACTACCAAGCTAATCATAGAAATGCCTACACTGCTAACTATTTTCCTTGGAAGAATACCCACAATGGATTGACTGGCTGCTGATCATTAAGGAATAAATTCATCCCTTGCATAACACCATCACTGTCACAGAACTTGTCACAGGTTATCACACCAGATAAAATTGACTGAGCATTAAAATGCTTGTTACTGCAATTATGATTTTTCTTTATAAAAATTCATTGAGAATGTGAAAAAAATTACTCTGTAGCTGATTACAGCTCATGAATTTACATTACCATAAGCAGAAATATTCAGAGCCAGTTAACATGCAAGTGATTACATTGAAAAAAAATAAAATATAATAAGAATAAAAAGTAACAAATAAATGGGTCTACAATGCAGTGTCTATCAGATTTCAGAAAGCTGGGGTTTTCTTATTTGTAAATCATGTAATAATTACATGCATTTTTCATAAGATAAACTTTTTTAATTGCTGCTGAGGTCCTTAAAATACAGTCCAAAATATTCTTGTCAGACTGTAGCTGCTTCTACACAGAATCAAAGAAGTCTATGAGTCTTCAAAAAATGAAGATTAAACGCTCTGAGTGAATAAGTTAAAGGCCTCAAAATATGTCCAAGTCTATTATAAATCTTTACCCCTCCTCAACTATAAAGTTTTGAGAACGCTCTAAAAAACTTCAGATAATGTCAGTATACTCCTTAGCCTCCCTCAGTGAAGTGTATAATTTAATCATTGTTTGTTTTGACTGTTCTTTATGTAGCTCAGCAGAAGAGTTCAATCCTGTCTTGGGCAGGTTCTTGTCACTCTAATAGCAACATTTCTTTCTGAAGTTCAATGAGCAGCATGACTACAGTTGTCAGGTGTTACTTGTTCCCTCATTTCTTCCCTCATACAGAACTTTTTTTGCTGTTTTACTTATTTATTATGTGCTGTGATAGAGTTATTGACAAAAGCAGAGTTGAGGAGTTTCTCTTTACAAGTGCAACAGAAAGAAATGACTTCTCATGCTTCACTTCTAAAGAAAGTGCCTCATACTCAACAAGTCAAAGGAAGTTCTACTTTTGGTTATATCTTAGTTTTGGTTTCAAATTCAGATTTCAAGTATTTCTGTATGTCAGGGATGCAGATACCAGGGGCAGCTTCAAGTTCAGCACTTACTCTGATGAAATCCCTATACAGGCTGTAGAAAGGATCGTATTCACATGCAAAATACTTAATGGGTTCCTCTTCAAAAACATCTCTAACTTCATATATGCTTAATCTCAGTTTAAATCTGCATGCGGTGGTATTAGGAACTCCCATGAAAAAAAGAAAGTCTCCCCTTTTGCCTTAAATCCTGTAAGCCTCATTTTGAGTTAGAATTAGCAAAAAACCTCAAGTCTGATGGTTAACAAATAATATCTGTACCTTCGCGACAGATTTTAGAAAACTAGATATCCATGTACAGGTTCCAATAACTCTGAAAGTGTAAAGCTCTAATGCTCTCAGTCTTTACTGTAAGAAGCTACAGAAATAAGAATCAAGCAAGGAAGCCTTTCCAGTTTTCATATTCTTAAGACCTTGTGTCAAGAGGTAGGACGAGGCCAGCCACTAAATGCTGACAGATGTTCTCTAAGCCCTCTTCCTCCCAAAACGGGAATGGAAAGGGAATGAGGCAGAGGGACCTACTGATTACAAAAGAAAACTGAACAGCTTTAATAAAAAAATAACAGCTCTAATAAGGAGACCATGAAAATAATGATAAATATATACAAATATATACAAAACCAATATCAAACCCACGTGCCCCCTGCCTCTCGATAGCAATCTCCACTGACGCTGCACAGCAGGCAACACCAGGGAAGCCTCAGACTCAGGAGCAGCAGGGAACTGGATGCAGGAGCTGGATTTGGGAAGTCAAGATTGGGATCAGAGGCACAAGATCGGACTAAGTCCTCCTCAGAAGTAGGCCATTGAAGAAAAACGTATAACCTCCATGATCCCTCAGCTTTATACTAAGTATATGGAATGGAATGGAATGGAATGGAATGGAATGGAATGGAATGGAATACACTTGTTGGTCACTTGTCCTATCTGTTACTCACAGGAGGTGCAACCTTTTACTTCCCAACACCCCCAGCATGGCACACAAGATCTAACAGTGGCCTTGGTTACAACAAAGGCAAGAGCCTGTCTGCATACCAATCCCCGGTAGTAACTATAAACATCTGGCATTATCACTTCTAGTAGCAGACACTGTCTGCAGAAATATGCTGTTGACTTCAGAAATTGCAGCCTCTTAGAAGAGACTGAATGGAAAAATAAAACCATTGAACTAAATTGGTTCTGCTTAACTCAAATCAGGACACCCTGGATCATTTCCTTATTTCTTTTCATAAGCCATATGTTTCTATAAAACAACAGCAGAAAAAAACTATTACTATTTTTTAAATTAATAGCCAAAACAATGGTAATAACAACAGCTCTTCTTACATCTCCAGAGACAGACATCAAAACCCTCTCTTCTTCTTAGCCTATGCCCTGAGTTTCAACCCTCAAAATCCACACATCAGAGATTTTTCATGGCAATGTAATATTTACAAGGTTGAAGCAGTGTCATCAAAAGGTTTATCGCATACCATAGATTAAAATCAAATGTATGAGATTAATTAGAATAATAGGAGTACTTATGTGTTGTATAACTGGAATGCATCAACCTATATAGATCACAAGTCTGGTAGGAAACTTTCAGTGCAGTGAGTACGCAACAAAACACATCAGACGACCTGAACATCTATCATTACAACTTGTGCTAGCTGAGTCTAAGCACTATCAGCTGAAATGCAATAATTCCTTGTAGTAATCAAAGCTTATTATCTATCCAATGAGCTCCATGAGTTACTTAGGTCTGTTCATTAATGTATCCCAACAAGACACAAACCCACCACTCACAGGTGTTGCGAAGTCCTTCTATTGTTAGCAAAGTCTAATTATGTCCACATATGTAATAAAGGCAGAATAGAACTAGAACTTTTTTGTTAGATTATCTCTTCATATGTAATAAAGAAACAAGGAACAGAAGAATAGGGTTTTTAAGCAGACTCTTAAAAGATAAACATCAAAAACAGACTTTCTTTTCAAGTTTTGTTGCTATGTTCTTGATGCACGCATTCTTTTAGTTTGATACATAATTCCAGCCTAATTAACAAGGTGCATTAGTTAGCTGCTAATATAACACAGAAACTATTAAATATGAACTTAATAAAACATCTGATTATGTACATTTTTATTTCAATTTTGTTAAAAAGAAGTAATTACCCACCTGTAACTCTGCTTCTCTGTAAATATCAGATTCACTGTATGCCTAAGGTTGGATGCAGAACACATCTAACATTAGATAGGACAGAGTCTGAAAAATTTGGGCCTTCAACACCTTGTACTTCAGTTCCATTTCATAAAAAGCCAAGCAGCCATGCAGTTCTCCCTCTCTCCAACTGTCTCAATGAGCAAGAAGCAAAGTTCCTCAAACTGCCCAATTAGTAATTGTAAAATGTTTTCCCAGAAAAGTCACTCTTGAAAAACCTTACTGACACAAAGAAAATACTGTACTAAGTGTATTCAAAACAAACTGGGCAGTACAACTACAGTCGCTGTTGTGACAAAGTCTTGTCTACTGGAACTCTTTGTGGTAGTAATTCTTTGTGGTAGACAAAGATTACCCATTCAGGGATTTTCATGAGCTACATAAATCGTTGCTCCATTTTTTTTTAATCTCATACTCTCAAACAAATTTCATTTTTGATGTAAATTAAGAGATACACACAGAGAAAATTGCACAGGAACACTTTGTATTTCACCTTGACAAAGTGCAGTTAAAAAGTCTCCAAAGGACTTTGACTCTGAGTTCAAACGCCAAAATTATTCGAGACTTTATTGTAGATACTTTTCCTCTAAAACTCCTGTAGTGTAGCATATAAACCTAATTGTCTATAAGCTTATAACATGTGCAGTTGCAAGATACGGCCTCCAAACTACCTGCAAATAACCCTGCAGTGCCCCATATCTGTGCAGTTTCTGAACACTGTGTAAGGCACCACATTAGTACTAGCCTCAGCAACACCTCCCCTCCACCCACACACAGAGCCAACATTTAAAGTCAAAAAATGAGCGAAAAGGATGCATCACAACTGGCCTTGAGATCAAAATGGGACAATCTGTGTAAAGATACTCTGTCAGTCTATTCTAAGAAGGCAGCTAGTCACATCACTCTTTAAAAGGCTGACAAGAGTAGGTGAAAGAACATCTGCCTTATTTTGCTGATTCTATTTTTATGAAGACAGGCAGAATTCTAAGCAGTTATTTATCCTTTTTTTTTCCCTTCCCTAAAATCACTTCTATGATTAGCAGGAGAAGGCAGGGCTCCATGTGAAGATCAGAAGGGCAAGAGGACAAGTTTCGGTTTTAGACTGACTGCTTGAAATACAAAAGGCTGAAGTGATGTAGTTTATTGCAAATACTGTGATTTAATGCAAACTGTACAAGTTTTAACACAACACTGAGAAATAAAGAAAATATTACATCAAAGCTAAGTTGTTATAAATACTAATGACATGGGTATAGTGTTCCTGCCTTGGTACAGGGTGATGAACTAGGTGACCTTTTGAAGTCCCTTCCAGCCCTACTCTCTATAAATATTAAATTAAACTAGAAATACATCAGAGCAGTGACTCTCAGTGTTGAATCGGTGCTAAACCAAATTAACCACCAATAATAATCAATCCTATTCAGTCTAGGGAATCATCTGTCTCTCCAATTATATATCCCAGCTAAAGAATTCTATCAAAGACAATAAAAGCTGGAGTTTGAATAGGTAAGTAAATTAATAATGAGACCAAATCACTTAGCGTCTAGAATACAACCAGAGTTAATTAAAAAGTTTGCACACTGATTGGTTTTCACAGGTACATCTATTTCTTCTCTTTTTAAGGCAAAAGCTGAATATCTGTTCTTCACAAGAAGTCATAAGCAATAATGATTAGAGATTTACGACTTCAGCAAGTATTATTACAAGTAGTACTTAAGAAAAATTAAGAAAAAGGATAATATTTTGTTTTCCCTATCTGCACTACAAAGCAAACATAAACAGGGTATTCTAGGGGCAAACTCTGGCATTATTGTAGATAACTACCTAATTCCTATTGATTCCTTCTGTGATTTCAAAGTATCTTTCCTACTCTTGAACATCAGCAGAAAATTATACTCCACAAAAGGGGAGAATGGATCAATTTTACCTCCAGAAAAAGTTCTCTAATAGTTCTACACACTATAGTTTATAGTATGTGTTTAAAGAGAGAGAGAGAATAATTTGTAGATTACACTATAATTTACAACTTGGGCTCTGAGACAAGTTTCCTGCACCAAGACAGAAGCTGCAGCTTTACTAACAAAGTTTAGTGCCACTTACCCCTGACAAGCTCAGCCCTATTTTTCCTTCCTCCTTTTTTATTAGAGTTATTTTCACCTGTACAGCTGTTGCACTGTGTATCAGTTACAACAGATTAGTTATGATGCCACACTGTTTCTATTTCTGAAGCAATCAAAAGATTCAGAGACATTTTTCAACTATTTCCATAACACTAATTAAATTGCCACTGTGCATCTGCAATCCTGCTCTGAAATAAATTTTAAGAGCAGTGCTAATGGGCCGCGTTTATGTCAGCTGATAGACAACTATTCTGAGGGATAGAAGTGTCATCATTCATGTCTTCAACTCTCTCTCTTTTTCAGAGTCACTTTTCCAGGGAGAGATGAAAGGCTGCCATTTTATATTGACATCAGGATCTGCTCTGAAAACTATGGAGGCCAGCAAGAAAACATCAAGGCCACTGAATGACCGTGCATAGACATAATCTCAGCACTGGGCACACTTGCTGAGGTCAGTGATCTACACTGCCAAACCCACACAGGTGGCCTGTGTTTTCAGGGGCAATAATAAGAAGTTCAGTTGTTTGGTTGAGATTTTCAGAAGAGATTGTCAGCCCCATAAATAG
Organism: Apaloderma vittatum; assembly: GCF_000703405.1. Lineage (NCBI taxonomy): Eukaryota > Metazoa > Chordata > Aves > Trogoniformes > Trogonidae > Apaloderma > Apaloderma vittatum. The sequence continues at coordinate 15,289 of NW_009731456.1, read as the reverse complement.
AGGGCAGAAAAAATAAACTCCTTGAAAAGTGATGTATGAAACCAAAGCAAGACTCAAGGAGGCAGTGAGAGAAGGAATCCAGCTCGAAAAGCCAGAACTCCAAACATACTGCTACCCTAATGGGGCCCAGGGAGAAACTGTGAAGCACTGGCAATTGATTTTGTGCTGGTGTTCCAAATGACCACACTTTTGCAGAGCTAGAGGACTTTTGTTGTGACTCACGCAAAACATCTGATACAAAAAAAAAAAAAAGACATATATCCAGGCAATATCATTTATTTAGAAAGAGGCACTGAGCAATAAGAGCAGTTTACTTTGAACTGTACCAAGAGCTTTCTTCCTGGTAGTTTTTACAGGAATAGCTGACTGCAATTTCAGAGAAACTTCTTAGAACCACTGATATATGGTACAGACACTTGGGGACGCAAGGGGAGGGGGATACTTCTGATGGGAAGGTGAATACGCTGAAAAAAACCCACTGTTCTCATAATACATCTGCCTTTGGTTTTATTTCAGCCATCATGTGTTCTATTTATTTCCACAGCATAAAGACAATATTATGTATTAAAATGTCTTTGCTCCAGTGTCTATGATTTAAAGCTGAATCAATGTGAGATAGGGCTAACAGGAATATGCTTACTAGTAACTTTTCCAAAATGTCATTTACAGTTTTGAACAGAGACACTAAGCTGTGCACAACAGTTGCACAACTTCCAGTATCCTCTAGCACATCATATTTATTCAAAGGATGTTGAGCCATTTTGAATAATTTCATGCATATCAATGTCCATAATTGTTTCAGGCACTCCAATACCACATGCTTCATTACTGGGTGTTAACCCAGAGAGATTGTTTTTTGTCAGTACTCCCTCCACATTGTATAGTTATGAATTGTGTAATTTATTTTCATTATTTCTCTCTACTGACTCTATTTTTTAAAAGTGCTTTTTTTTTTAAGTTAAGCAGGCTAGTAGTAGGCTTATGGCATTGTTTAAAGGTATGCTATTTGTTAGCACACAGAGCTATGATAGTGGATAACAACCACATTTCTCTGCTTTTTAACCTCTTTTGACATATATCATCTGAAGAAAACAACTTGGTGACTGGCACTATTATTACTGCCCTTGCAGAATTGTTTCTTTAAGTAAGAGTCGCAAGGACCAATCTGATGCACATATGATGCTCACTTGATGCTACTCTTCCTTGGTAGGAAAGGCAGAATTGAAACCCTGAAAGAGTTAAAACCTAAACCTGTTCAATAATTTTAGTTTATTCTGTCTTCCACAACTTAGTAATGCAGAATTTCACAGCTATCCAGAGTCAAGACAGCATTTCTCATTTCAGTTACGCCATCCTGTCAAATTAAGACAGGATTAATTAACTCCTGGATTCCTTCTCTTCATCATTCCTTCCTGTAGCCCTTGTTTTCTGATCAAGTGAAAAGAATCCTACATTTGTTACTACATGTACTACCACATCACTAACATCTGCTTGGCAGAAGGCAACAGCTTGTTGTACATCTGTGCACTTAAATCCTCGGTGCACCAGAGCCTTAACAAAGACACACAATACACATACTACTACATACTAGATGTACATACATACTCTATATACTGGGTAATCTCAACTCCAGCACACACATTATTGTGTTTCTGAGTATCTTACTTACACATATTGCATCTATATACTACCAGCTTTGAGCTTGCTCAGTTTTATGTTCAATAATTATCAACTTCAGCTAGGAAACACATGAATTTGATATCAATAAACCAAACAGTACTGGCTTAAACATGTAAGGTTCTTCTTAGATTTTTTCCTGCAATCTCTTGTAGCACTTCTATTTAAGCTTTTTCCCCACAGAAATAAAGGCTTTAAAAAAAGCCAGAAACCAAAGTTTAGGGAGTTGCAACAAAGAGACAACTAACAGAAAGAAGTCTAACCCTAGCAGCACAGATCTTCGTAAGAGTCAATTTGATCTGGAGACCTTTATACAGACACAATCCTTCAAGCATCCTAACAGGCTTATGTTGCACATCTTTTCACCACACAGCTGTCCGCAGCGTAGATGTCACAATGATCGGGGAATGTAAAAAACATAATAAATACCAGATGGCAATGGCTTCAGAGAAGATTACAAAACTGTTGCTGTTAGTATACTAAGTATGAAAAAGACGTTTTCCTTTCTCCTCCTCCTATTATTAAGCCTTTATGTGACTACTTTGTCCTGAGGTTTGTACAGATGTAATGACAAATCTGGTATCACTTAAGTATCCAGACAAAGTAAAGACAGACTGAATTGGTGCAGCAACATACAAAATGAATCTGAAATCTATTCTCATGCCTACAAAGAATGAGTGGATCTCCTATCTTAATGCAACCTTGGGTTTCAGTCAAGGGGAATAAGAAAATGCAAACAGGAAACCTCTGTATCTCAGTAGAAACAAAAAAGGGATTCCAGCACAGCTCATCAGTGTTCAAAAGCAATTATCTTAGTACAGTGCCAGCTCTGCCTTTTCTTTTTCTTTTCATGCTGAACTGACAACTTTTACTCCATCCACAAGCTGACAGGTGGAGCAGCAGCTGAGCAGCTGCAGGCGTTTGGCTGCCTGTAGCTTGCTGCTGGTGGCCAAGAACTCTTCACCCTCGTGTTCAGCTCTCTGGAGATCTTGGGAAGTTAGCAGCACAAAGCCAAGTCTTTTCTGCTGCAATTGCACCAACGGCACAGAAGAAACCAAAAAGGTTAGGAGGACTTCATCTATGCCCTACTATTTCCAAAATACTGATATGTGAGTCTGCCCCCTGAATTAGATGAACAGGACAGAGAGGACTCACCTCTGAATGGTTTGACAGAAAAGGAAGCATGCTGAAAATCCACCTCAACCACAGATTTCACATTAAAATGTGATTACTTTGTAGCCTTAGCAAGCTGGTACGTAACAGCAGTTTAAGCCACTTTAGAGAAGATGGTTCCTCTCAAAAGTCTGGACCAAGGTTGAGAACCATGTTTTTGTTCTCTGTCATGATGACTTCACTGTTCTACCACCATATCCAGTCTACTAGAGAGATAAAATGTGAATCCCTGAAAGCAAGAAATAAAAACTCAAGGCAGCCCTGGTGGAGAGCAGGTACATATGACATGCCCTAAATATATTGCAAGTAGCTGGTACAAGCTGCATGGATGTGGGGAGGAAAAAGCAAAGACTGCATCTTTCATCTCAGCCACCTTCAATCCCTTTTCTGCTATTCTGTTCCTAAATTCTTATCTGAATCCTCCAGGACAGTTATCCATTCAATCATCTGTGACATACACGTCTGTTCATTTCATTTGCAAATGTGCGATACTGACAGAAACAACTGACTGTCACAATACTGACGTCCAAAATGAAATAAAAAAATGTGAATCTAAGAGCCATGTTACAACACAGCACAATCCATGATTTAATGTGTCCCTGAACACAAAAGAAATCCTCTACTCCAATCACGGGAACACGCATAGGGCTGGAAATCAGGAGATCCTCAGCTTCTTTCCATTTCTGACATTCTTTATACTTTTTTGAAAGAAGACTCCAAGACAAGCTTTACTGGTGTAGTTTTTCCACACTACCTAAGCTAGTGACCTGCTTAACTTCCCTAAATCTGTCATGTTAAGAAGGCAGCTTAATATAAAAATATAATTACTGCAGTGTATAACCTGTCCAGGCATCCATAGCAAACAGATATTAAGTGTCTACCCGCCTCTGGGAGCCAGTTTTTGCTGGATCTAGAGCTAGAGGACACAGTCTAACTTCTCCACATCATCCTGTTATCGGACGTTAATAGAGATTATAATTTTAATTCAGTTCAGTTATGTGCTCTTTTCCATTTTCACTGTCCCTACCTTATTTGCCGCGTTAGGTTATGTATGGCACATTCACACAAACAATCAGGTGACAGTCGGAAGCAGCTCACCTCTGTCTCTTTATACCTTAACCTCTGCTGGCCTCCGTTACTCAGCCTGCTTGCCTCACCCTTTTCTGCCTCTGGGGGTGGCCATTTTATAAAATGTCATACTCCACCTCATCGCAAAGTGTCCCAATCAGTCAGCATGACCAGCTAGCCCTTCACCTTCACCCTGGGCCACGCCAGCACACAGGACCAGGGCTTCGTTTCAGGGGCCAGTTTATGGTTGGAAACCACCATTCGGTAAACAGTGACATCCCGTTGTGTCTTCACATAATCGGCTCTCAGTCCCCAAGTCTCCATTATGTTCAGGAGAGGGGCAGGTCCAGGGGTGTTTTTACCCTAACGTTCACAGTCACTCTTCCTTCATACCAATAGAAATGTTTTTACTGGTTTTCCATAGGCCTAGAAGATTTCTGTGTTTGTTTTTGAATACATTGCAGGCACTTCAGTACTTGCTGGCAACAAAATGACAGATGCCTTTTACAATTTGTAAGTTTTCCTCTGAAAAGTCTCCTGAGCTTCTGGTACTGCGCCTCACTATTTCAGTGTTGTGTTATAGTAAACTTTCCACCTTCTTGTCTCAGAATTGAAAAGGAAGACAATTCACTTCTTTCTATGCAGTCATTTTGTCTACAAATTCTAATCTGATCCAGTATTAATATACTATCTCTGTGTTATTTGATTGTGATAAGATTTACGGTGGGCCTTCCCAATTTATCATCTTCCATTACCCACATTACATTATTCCTTTTTATGCAAGACAAACTGGAAAAAAGTTTGCCATTAATAGAATTGACAGAAGTCTGTTAAATAACAACAAAATACATACATATTTCTTTCCATTTAAAATAATATTCTAAGTACTCTTTCCATGAGTTGTCATAATAGCCTTTCACTGACAGTCTCTGCCCTGTGCTCCAGAGGAGTAGAACAAGGTTGAGGAGTGCTTGAAAGCTCTTTCATGAAGTTCTGGGTAAGTAACTGTGTCTAAAGTTCTTGAGACTTGTTTGTACAAGATGGTTTGACAGGAGGAGGAAAGGTTGGAGATGCCAAAGGTGCAATACATCCGCTTTCCTGCATGTCAGGCTATTGAGTAATCAAGATAAACAGACCATCAGTGACCTCTGTTTTCTTGGACAAGTGTACCGGGATACTGCATAGTAAAAAGAACCCTCTGGAAGTAAGTAGAAGAGGTATTTTATTTTAAACTGGTCCTTTTGGAAAGGAGAGGATGGCTTGGCTTGGCCAGCAGACTGAAGTACAAAATCAGTGAACCCTGACAGGCAAAACAGTGCGTGGCTACATCATGTTACTGGACTGAATGATCTCTTTCAGGTCCCTTCAAATGCCTGTCTGCCTTCTCCATGGCACAGCTCTTCCACTCTGTGGGCGCAGAGAGGCCAGAAAGTGCTCTGCAGGCCATAAGGCTTGAAAATATTATAGATCTTCATAGGATTTATATAAAATTCAGGCTGATTCAAGGGTGAGGCAAAGCGCTCTCTAGTGTTTCCAGCTGTTACAGTCTGTTCAGAATAATTTATTTTTCTTTTCCTGAAAGAATAATACTTTTTTTTTCTCTGAAGGCAACAGTAATCTGTTTTGAGACCAACATGTGTCTCGAAAAAGAACTGTTGAGAAATAAGCATTAACCTTGGCAGCAGATGCACGAGCAAAGGAAAGCAGTTTAGCAAAGAGCGGGCTCCTGACCCACATAGCAGATGGCGCTTGGTGACTGAGGGTTGCGCCCACTACCCAGGGCCAGAGATGGAGAGAAGGGTATGCAGCAGGCCCAGGATGCTGCAACTGCTCATCATCTGCTCTCTTGATTACACATCTGTGTCTCACAGCAGCCCCAGAACAAGGCATAGGAATAATTGTCATTCTGGTGTTGTGTAGAGATGCCTGCAGAGAACTCTAGCAAGGGTGCTCAGGTCTTCTCAGAGTTAAAGAAGGACCTGAAACTCTCAGAGAAAA
>NW_009731456.1:0-9342 GCF_000703405.1 Apaloderma vittatum | reverse complement strand
CCTGCTTCTTTTATCTTTTATCCAGAAATAGAAAAAAAAAGGGGGGAGGGTATAGGGACTTTGCATTTAATTGAATTGTGTGAAGAGTCAGGCCATCTCTGCTACCAGATGAGCTCATGCACTTTACTGTGTTGTCCTGCCTTAAGTATCATTCATATGCTGCATTCTTGTCATAATTCTCCCAAGTTTTGCATTAGTGTTATTAAGTTCCTTCGCCAACTCAGCTGTGTACCTTAAAAGCCTAGAACACACAAACACAGCCACAGATCCTTGAGATGGTGCTAAGCCCTGAAATACCCTCCACAAGCACAATGTTTTAAGCCTCTGTCCCCCTCCCTGGGCAGCCACAAGGAGAAATTCTCGAAGAGTGACAATAGTTCAAATTTTTGTCCCATCTCACTCTTGACTAATGTCCTTCCTTGCTGCTCTACTAAAGTATTTTGTTTCCGTCTTTTGTCCCTAAGGGCAGCTGTTTTCAGCCAGTAAAAAAGTATTTAAAGTATCTTAAAATCACTCACTTTGTGTTGATTTTCCGTCTCTCAGGTTATCATTTGCTGAGGATTTCAGCAAGGGCTACAGCTGCCTGGGGATGGCAATAAGTGCAACAACAGACCCACAAACACTTACTGTTGAAATTCTGCAGTGGAGACGTAGCTCTGAGCAGTGACTGAGCCCTTGTCCTCAGTAGATGGATACTTCTGACGAAGATTTTCTTCCCCTTCCTGTAGCTTTGGTAACTTCAGATGGTTCTATTCAATATGAGAAGGATGAAAAAAAAAACCAAAGACAAAGCCAGTATGATTCACTGGGACACCTGTAACATTAACTCATGCAGGGAGGGGGCAGGCTTGCAGGAAAATATATATGTAGCTTTAAAGAAAATTGTTCTCCATCTGATGCAGATTTTCCTTCTGGCCCTTCTAAAAAGGCAGGATACAGGAATACACATTTGAGAGAGATTGCAGGTATTGGCGTGTAGTATAGTTTACAGCTTGCCAAAGGGCTTTTCCCTCTCTTTTAGAAGAAGTAATTTTAAAAAAATAAAAAATATTTTAGAAATACTTGCACAGGTTTACCCCAGACATGAAACTACCAAAGACTGATGAAAACTTTCCTTTTGTAAAGCAAAAGGAAGCTACAGTAATATTTCCTCTTGCTGTAGATGCAGTCCATGACACAACAGATTGCCATAAAACTTGTTTTCCACACATTTGTTTCTGTTTAACATTTGGGCGATGCCCAGCTCACAACTTCATACCATTGCTAAGACAATCTCACCCTACCACCAGCTCCATTATTGTGTATGACCTTGCCTGAACAAGCTTTCGTTTGAAGTTTTGGGCATAATTAGTGATTTTTCCTTATTTATAGGTCTCGTTTTTGCTATTCCTACGAGGTTAAAAATAGTATCCTGTGGAGAAATAGCTTTTCTAAGGACCAGTGAGGACAACTGTGACTCCTTTTGTATTATTCAACTTCTGAAATATAATCAGCAGTTTCTAAGAATACAGGAAAGAATAAAGCCTACCTTTTTATTAGCATTGTTTCCATTGGAAAGCTTAGAAATATCCATTCTTTAGAGGCTGAAAATTCCTTGCTTATCCTTCAAACAAATAAGAGACAGAAGTCCTGTGAGAACAGGTCTGTGATCAGTGCAAGCGGAAACAGCAAATGCTGAGAACTTACCTTTCTGAGCTCTCATCTGCCTGATTTGTATCCATGCCTGGTTTCTTCAATTTGAGCTTGATAAGGGCCTGAACACAGATAGGGAAAGTCAGGCATGTTAAATGGCTTGTCTTTAACTAGGGACACTTTTGCATAAGAACTTGAATGCAAGGAACTAAGTATCAGGATAATGCCTTGGCAATTAAACAGAACTCCCACCAGACTATCATTTTCCTTGCTCCCTTAGCTCAGCTCAGAGAACTTACCCTGCTGGATCTCAAATTTCTCATTAAATCCCTACAGGTAATAGCCAAGTAAATCCAGTAAGAGTTTCTGTTTTCAGCCATACTCAATTTAATCTTACTGTACTACCAGCTAAGTAGGAGAATTGAGCTTGGTTTGGGGACTCTCAGCTGTGCTCTTACTGACCACATTAGCTGTGTCTTGGCCAAGGACTCCCATCTTCCTTTTCCTTAACACAATCTGGGCTTTGCAGAAGCAACGTAACTTGTGTCTCTGCCACCCATAAAATCCCACAGGGAAATTTCAGGTAGATACAGCTGCCACTCCTCCTCTGCAGCATGGTCAGTGAAGGCAAAGTTGGAGAAACATAGTCTGGATGCACAGGTCTCTCATCCCACATGCACCTCAACCTTATTTCTCTCCCCAGAGACGCTGTACTCCCTAGGTAAAGCCAGGTTTTTAGGTTGAGGTATTGACTTGTCCCAAGTGACAGAACTGCATGTAGTCTCTTGGACTTCAGCATACATAACTGGCAGAAAACGGGGAGGTCATAATTTCAAGTTGGAAAGATTTTTTCCCCTTTTGTACTCATTTCTGGCACATAAAAATAGTTTGAACTTTGTGCAGTTTTAAAGGTAGGTATTTCTTTTTGTCTTGTCTTCCCACGCAGAGATCTTTACTTTCTCAGTTTGGAAAAGTAGCCACAGCAAGTTCTGAAGAAAGCTGATGACGGGATGTATCATAAACCAGGCTGGTCTTAAATACTGCTTTTAAAAAAGTAAAGGTAGGCTCCTTTCACCCTAACTCACATGCTGCTCTTATCATCAGGAGCTCCTGATTGAGTTTGATGTAAGGATGTGGCTGTATATGTCAAATGTTTATTTAAAGTGAAAACTCAAATATTGGGTGTTCTTAAATGGTTATGGCCCAGCGGTTTAAGGCTCTTTGCTAGTGATGTAGTTCAGATTTCCTCCTCTTACCTTGAATTAAATGAAGTAGCTACAGAAGTGTTTACTTACCTTTCTAAAGAGGTCTCTGATCTGAAGCTCTTGACTGGGTATCACTTCAAAGTCTGCTTTGACTTCCGAATAAGTGTAATTTATAATGGCCAAAAACATGTTCTGCACGGGAAGAATAGTTAGATATTTCTTCCAAAAAATTGCATTTCTACTATGCTGGGACAGTTGTTTTGGGGGCCATTCCATGCTAGGGCATGTAATTAATGGAATTAAAGAGCTTTACTGGTTGCAGACATGCTCCAAACACAGTCAACTTATCAGATAATCTTAGGGTACTGAGAAATATTTTTGGGAGACAATCACTTATTTCTCATCTGCAGTATTGCCTAAAAGGCACAGTTCCTTGGAGGTAACAGATTTCCTGTCATATACCTGTAGCTTTTTTAGATGATGTTTCAATCTCAAGTAATTAAGTAAAACATCAATCTAAGTGATAAAGCAAACCTGCACCTACATGGTCCCATCAAAGTCTCTCTTTAACCTTCCTACTGACAAGGCTGATATTATGCAATTTTCAAGAACACGCAATTAAGTTTTCAGAAATTAAAATCTCGACAAATGGATGATGCAGTACAGTTAAAGCTGCAACGTGCTTGTTTCGTGGTGCAAAAGCCCCTTTTTGTGGCTGTTTGGAGGAAAGGAGAGCTGTGAAATGCCTTGCCTGCTGGGAACTCCCGCCTAAGAGGCCGGGCTGTCTCTCTGCCCAGGTGCAAGACCAGTGTCCTTTGGGGGTGAAAAGTATCATCTCAGAGCACTATACAATAGTTTTTCTCTACAGCTTATGCAAAAGGAGAAGTATTTTTATGATGATATTTACCAGTAATACAAAAGACACAAAGAAAAAAATGCGATGAAGTAAATCAGTCCGAGGATTCTGTTTGCTGCTTCTATGGTTTCAAAATTAAAATCTCCCAGCACAATACGGAACTGTGTAAAGCTGGGAGTAAAAAATGGCAGAATGAGGTTGATTGACTTCTCCTTTAAGAGAAGTACTGTAAGAATTATTTTAATTAAAAAAAAAGAAAAATAAGAGCAATACATAAAATTGAGACCAATTCACCTTAGTCACTGACATCAAAAGCCAAACCGGGATATTACAGCAATGGTAAATTGGGCATTTAGCATATATCTGGGAATTTGAAAAGTACAAAGCCATTTTTAAATGGCTTGTATGAGAAAATACTTTCATTCTGGATAAATCATCTGGTTTCAGTTTGTGGGGTTTTTTTAAATTACATTCCTTCTGTTTTAGTTTCATGACTCTTTATCTTCTTGTCTTGGTTTAGAAGACAGGGGAAAGCCTCCCTTGAAACAGGAAATGTAAACTCCCCCCCCCACACACACACACACCTCCGAATTGCTATACTTTTGAAATTATGGGGCTTCCAGACAAAGATATGGGGATAGGAATACCAGTTCTTTACTGAGAATATTGCAAACTACAAGGGTAATGATATAGAGGAAAGAACAACAAGAAACAAATAACCCCAGAACCCGACAGAGTCAGAATACCTGACTTGGGAAACAAAAAAAAAAGGTCCAAATAGATCCAGATTAGAGTCCTCTTCCGGGAGTGGCAGATGCTGCTCCGTTGGAGTTGATTCGGTAGAGGGGTCCGGTGGTGATGGGGCTGGGTCCCCTCCTCCTACAAAGGCGAAGAATGGCGGCAGCCCCAACCAGTGCTCCATGAGGTCCTCCTAGGCCAGTCCGGCTCTCACGGCAGTGCTACTACCCCCCCTCCCACCCCCCGAAGTTCCGGCGGGCTAGGGGGCAGCTCCCACCGTTTTCCCCATCGTTAACCCATGATTACCCACTAACAAAAGCACCTGCCCCTGGAGTTAACAAGAAATGAAAAATATCTTCCAACCGGTTTCAACAGATGAAATAGAATTACACATTTTTGGTTACATATTGTAACCCAAGACACTTCTGATAGTACAGAAGATAACAGTGTAGGTCCTGTAAGAAGATAATAGTATAGGTGTCCCCTATAGGGGACTTTATTCATAGCCAAGACAAATAAATACTTATCTCTCTGTATTGCAGTATCTTAGAACTATTCTCACATCCAAGTTGATACAAAAATGACCTATTTTCTGTTTTAGAAGTGCCTTAATTTTACATGAAAAGCTGCTTTCAAACAATCTGATACATGAAACATCTCTCTCTGAAGTTGTAAGAAACATACCCATGGGCTCAAACACAGAGCAAACCACAGGTGACAGGTTAGGGTTGTTACAAGGTGCAAGGACCATCAAAACCAGTTCCAGCTGGCACCTGGAATTGATCTCTTGCTGCTCCTGAAAAAAATCTTGGGAAGAGAGTAATAGAGCCAGCAGATGGGATTTGGGGACTCTTGGCTATGGAGCTGGATGTTTTCTTTAAAGAGCAGTAATTCCTTTGTGCAAACACACTCAGCTTGTGCTCTGAGCCACTCGGGTCTCTCAAGCAGTTATTCTGTGGTTTTCATGCCGGGGATTGCACCGCATAACCAGTGGCACATCTGCTGGGTCATTTCACACACTTGCTTTTAAAAGAGGCAAAAGAGAATAGCCTGCTGCCAGGCCTACCCGATTGCCCAGGGGCCTGGTTACACATGGCAAAGTTGTGCTGAGAGCTGCAGGGACTAATAGCTCTGTGGGGTGAACTGCCCATGAGCTTATGCTTTGTGAGCCTTCCTGACCTGTTTAGCGTACCAGTTTTGTCTCTTTTGAACTTAAGGCTTTGGGAAACAGATCATAAGGCCAACAAAATTGGTTTTACTAAGTTCTTCTTAGCAGAAACTGGTTTGCACCTGTACCAACTGGAGGGTTTGTATCAAAAAAGTTTAGAAAGTAGCATACATGCAGTTTTGGAAAGTAGAAAACTCTATCAACAGATAGCCTAACTGGGCACAGGTGAAGAAAACAATGAAGAATATGATGGTAAATCCAATGATATCTTTGGCACAGTGAGATAAAGTGGAGGACAGCTGTGTCATGGTTTTGTTAAAGCTTACATATTTAAATAACTGCAAGAGAACCGAAAATATTGTTACTGGGGGATCAAAACGTAACAGAATTTCTGGACTGTTATCTATAACCATAACTTAGAAGTCATGTCTTATCTAAAGAGTCACATGGTATGTATCTGTATGTATCATGGTATGTATCTGTAAGAGAACCAGGACTGAGTGTATTTTTAGAGAAGATGAATATTGTCAGGGCAAATGTGCTTATTTTCTAAAGCTAATACTGTGTAGACAGGTCTTTGCTGAGTACTGGTATACGTACACTTGACTAGACACAGACCCTTGGTTAAGAAGACTGCAAGCCATATCACCCTCGTGTATCTGAGGATTCCCTGATGGGCTGAGTTGATAAGGAGCCCCATTTTACTTTGGGTCTAAAATGAGGCCTGAACAAAAACCTTGTTCAACAACAACCATTAATTATAAACACAGTTGCACTACTAAATTGACAGTAATTGGTCTGAAGGGAGGATGATGCAGAGCGAATATGCAGCTGCAGTAGAGAATGGACGTGTGACTCGTGTATGAGAAGGAGGTAATTTTAAACTCTTTTAGAATCTTATCAACTAAGTTCTTCCTTTCAGCCCCACCTTAGCAGTTCACCCATGAAAAGGTAAAAGTGAACATTTATGCTATGCTTAGAAACACTACAATTCTCAAGTACAAAAAAAGTAAGAGCTAGTACCTTTAGTCAAGCAAAGAAGACATTGACAGCAATCATATTGTTGTAAAGGACTTGCCAGAATGCAAGGAAATAGAAGTCTGGATATACATGGGCATCAGACAGCAACTCTTGCATTAGCAGCGACACTTTTACGGTGCCGTAGATATTGAAGACAATGGCAAAGATGGACACCTGAAGGAAAGTAGAAGCCAATGAAAGAAGTCCAGATGAAATCCAAGTCTCTTTAGACTGTCACTCTGCACAGTAAACACAGTATTGATTTCAAAAAGTCTTTGGTTAGATTTGCAGAACTTGAGCTTTTTAGATGTTTTGTCATAAACTGTACAGATGAGACTTTATTGGCCAAATCATTCCCGCTCGGTCCCCATGTGTTGCCTGGTCTAGTCGAGAGGTGGCGTCGCTGCCCAAAACAGGGAGGTCAGACTATATGATCTCTAAGGTCCCTTCCAGCCTATGCCATTCTACGATTCTATGATTTGTAATTGTACTGTGATAATTTTGGGCTTGTGCTATGCAACATGCTGCATACATTCCAATTTCACCATTTTAGCTCTGCTACGCGCTAGTGCTTCCCTGCTCTGTAAAGATTAAGGCTAAAACAACGTGGATAGCAAGGAGAAAGGCCACGGAGCTGCAGCAAGTTCACAGCGAGACTAGAAAAGAGTTCAGGTGTGCTGAACCATGGTGGGCCACGTGGCCTCTTCAGTGCAGGAGAGCGGGTGACCGACCAACCAGGGACAGATGTTGGCTGTCCATCCATAGCCAGCCAAGGCTGGCAAGCAGAGAGGTGAAAGTCAAGGGGTAGCTCACCACCAGCAGCAGCAAATCCAGCCAGTTCCAGGCACTTCTGAAATACTCATTTTTCAGCTTTACTATTTTTATAGCTTCCTGGATTATGAATGTAATGATAAAGAGGAAAAAGGCAACTTCGCAAGCAGCCAGGAAGTAATCGTAATACGTGACATATCTGAGTAGTTTCACAGAGTAGATATGTGAGGAAGTGAGAGCACTCCCAGTGGCAGGGAACTCTATGACCAATCTGGAAAAAAATTGGGGACAGGCGTTGCTTACCAACCCTTTAAATCATCCTAGCCCTTAATTTTCTAATATTAATTATTACTACACTAATAATACCTTATTGGAACTCCTACACCTTTAAGATCATCTTACAGGTGTTGCACCAAGGTGTGCATGAAAAGAGTATTACAAAGTATTGCAAAAGGCTATGAAATCTATTCAAACAGACAGCGACAACCAGCTGCACAGACCAGACACCAACCATTACAAAAAAAAATGGAAAGGAGGGATCTGGGTCTGCTCCCTGCACTACCTGAATTTCTTCCTTTTTAATGAGTTACTGTCTTGCCAGCTGCTGAGCAACACAGCTACATATGCCTGAGGTGACCAGCCTTTCCTTGTGTCTTTACAGAAGCCTCAGTAAAGTGGATTTCACATGTAGCAAAAAAAAAAGAACTCACCTGACTATACAGAAGAGGTTTATGTTAGCATTATATGTTGAGAAGTCAATAAATACAATTCTGGTTCCTCTGGTGAGCCAGTTGTTATGTCTGAGAAACACCAACTTCTCCATGCTCTCCTGCTTTGAGTTAGGCAAGGTGAACGTATATCCTCCACTGCTGCAGAAGCCCATAGACCCCCAGTACCATGGGGATAACAACGAGGCTGAGGTGTATCTCCATCTTTCAGAAATAGCCTTTGGCTATCAGCTCGGCAATGCCTGTAATTTTGTGAAGTCCTCCACCTAGCAGTGAAAATAAAGATATGCGTTTTGCACCTGTCATTGAAATATGAGGTGAATCCAGGCAGTATACTCTCCTGGAAGCCTCAGTGGAAACCATAATTTATTTATTTTTTTAACAGTTGAAAATCAAAAGAACTGTAAACCCAAATCTGTCTGTTTTTATCAAAGTTCTTTTCAGACAAAGCCTAATACTGAGAACACAGTGCGGCAACTAACTGGCCTATTGTTTTCCTCGACTGACTATTCAGAAGTTTCATTATTACCCCTTGTACTCAGGATTTCCAAATGCATTTTAAGAAGTTATCTGCCTTTCTTCAGCTGAAAGCACAACACCTAGCACATTGCCTTCAGGAGAAGCACTGTATTGCTCCACACTAACACCAGGAGTTTCTTTCCTCGTTTGTAACACCTTTGCAATGCAAGCCTTACCCTCCAGAAATCAGATCTGCTCCTGATACTCCTGAAACTGCTCCTGTCGTCCTCAGAGGAACTGGGCTCCAGAAAAGATGGCACATGACTTTGTTCAGGTAGTACATATCCATGCTGACCATGCCAAACGTCACTGGAAAGGAGGGGCAAAGAGAGGAGGCTAGAAGGCTGGCATCAGAGCTGACAACAGCTTCTAACTTGGCCTCTCCACGTTGTCATTAAGTCACGCTGCTACAAAAAGGCCGTTGGAGCAATTCTGACTGAACTTGCAGGTTTCGGTGGAAGACAGGTGGAATAAGGAGTAAACACTGAAAGAGCTGCGGCTTACACATTAATTGCTCGTAAACGGTCACTTCAGTTCCTCCATGACTTACTTACGCAGAGGTCTGTCAGGAAAACAATGTAGATGATCAGCTCCCGCAGGCTGGTTTTCAGTTCCAGTTCTCCGCTGCAACTGACCCAGGGTTTCACGGCACCTGACCAGGGCAAATGGCAGCGGGGCTGGACAAGAGTCAGAGCCCTACTCAGT
>NW_009731455.1:5937-6149 GCF_000703405.1 Apaloderma vittatum | reverse complement strand
AGCGGGTCACACGCAGGCCAGCGGGCACCAGCGCTCACCCCAGGGCAGCGAGAGACCGGGAGAGCTGGGCAGCTCTGCCCAGGAGTGATGAAGCAAGGAGGGTGTGGGGTTTTTTCGTGTTAGTGATGGAACAAAGCGGAGAGCGTCCTCCATGCGTGAGGGAGTCTGTGAGGAGAAAATAAGACACCGGGACCATCAGGGCTGTTCATTAA
>NW_009731455.1:0-5781 GCF_000703405.1 Apaloderma vittatum | reverse complement strand
GGCGGACATGGAACAGGCATGAACGGAAAATCCCGTTGCCAGAGGTCTGTGATCAGAAAGACAGGGGAGTCTTAACTTTATTCGAATAAAGGGAGAGTTCACTGGGGTTGCCAGGGCCCAGTGAGGTCTCTCAAATTGCCAGAGGACACAGCCTCCTTTTATCCCAATTTCCTCCTTTTATCCCAATTTCCCAGCCGCATGAAACCCTCTCCCTTTCCCCAGTGGCCAAGGCACTCAGGAGGTACAGACTTCCCAACACACCTGTTCCATGTTCCCCTTTAACATGTGCCCCCTTCACAACACACATCCCATGTTTCAATAACTCCAACTTTATGCTGCACAGGGCAGAGAAGTTAATATTCACAGGCCTAGTAAGCCTGCGAACTCTTTCTCACAGTTCAAAAGTTTAGATCATCCTTGCTGCTGACTTAATTAACGGCCCTACTGGTCCAGGTGTCTCGTTATCTTCTCCACCCAGACTGCATCCTGTGACTCCCTCATTCACGAAGGACACTCTCCTCTTTGTTTCATCACTAACAAGAAAAAACCCACACACTCCCCTTCTTGTTTTATCACTTATTTGTAAAGACACTCGACTTTCTTATTCTCTCAATCCCTCCTCTTATTTCAATATTCGTCTTTACAAAGTTTGGCTGTCATTGACCTGATTTTCTTCTCCTGATCCATCTTTGGTTTTGGAATTTTCTGCAGGGACATCATCTTAGGTTTCCTGGTATTTAATTCTAGGTCATCAGGTATGGCTACTACCTGCATTCCTCTGATCACATGATGAATGAGCTGCATAAAACAGGGTATCATACACGGCAGGAAAATTAAAGTCGCTACTGCACAGAGAAGGAAGAATAATGTTCATTTAACTCACGGTCTGCAAGGCAACCATGAAAACACATCCCATTCCAATCCTTTCCAGGTCTGAACTGGGACATGAGCCACTTTTCTCATTTCCTTTGTTATTTACTTCACTACCTTTCCATTGTCATCTATTTGTAAACAACAATTAGAATAATTCAATTTTCCACAAACTCCGCCTTCTTCCACTAGTAAATAATCTAGGAACATCCTATGTTGAAAAATTGTGTTCCTCATCTAGGTAGATTGATCCGCCAGAAGGTCAAGAGCCTTGGCTGTTTGATTAGTTATAATTTCTAAAACAGCTTGTAGTCTAATTATCCTATTCGGATTATAAATTGGTTCCCTTGCTCCATTAAACACTTCCCCAGGATTCCATGTCGCTGGTCAATCATACTACATGATCCACACAGGTGGGTCAGTCATCTTTTCCCCATTTTTGAGAACTACCTCCAGCCAGAGAAGCATCAATTGACCTTTTTTCTCTAAATCATCATACACTCCGACTCCCAGTCCATTTCCTTGATTTTGCGATAGTATGAAAAACAATGACCCAATATATCCCACAAAGCATCTTCCTGACCAGTTTGAGGGCAGTTTCTGATATGCAAAACGTCCACAAATCCAGTAATGAGCTTTTAGAGCCCATGTTCCACTGGGGAAAGGACCATCTCAGGTTTCCTTATTTCCTGGCTCATGATAATATAACATGTTCCCAGGCCCTAGGGCTCCTCCCATCGTAATTCCCCCAGGTCACTGTACCATGTCTGCAGTAATTGCACCTCCAAGCCCCTGCACTTGGCTGCCAGGTACAGTTACATTCCAAATTTGTTCCCCCCCATGTTGGCTGGTTAGTTCGAGACCAGAATTCTTGGAAATAGGTCCTCGTCCCATTTTGATGCTGCCATGCCCAGCAAAATACTCGTGCCTTGTGCCTTTCCTCTGTAGTATTGTCTTTTTGGCAAAGCAGAATTGCAGAATCAAATTTTCGGTCTAAATATATCTTATTATAGCCCTCGCCTTGAAAATCAGCATATGAGCACTTTACCCACTTGCTACTAGAAAGCTGGACATGGGTCTGATCCCATTTCTTTCTGTATCTGGAACGACTGAGTGTCTCACAGTGCTCGTAGATACAATCATATCCAGGAGACAGTGTCCCTTTACAAACACTCCTACATATACCCCTCCTTCCTTTGGCCTATTGAGACAGTAAATAGCTCTTCCAAGAAAACAAAGATGCCATGGACTCCCCTCCTTGGTCCAAAACTCAGTTCCATTATGAAATGTGCTGTAATTACTGGCTTAGCTGCCCATGGTCAGTCCTCAGATCCTTCTGGACCTCCACATACCCAACGACTGCTTAGGTTAAAAGTCTCGGCTACCTCTTGCCCTAAAGTCAGAAAACGATTCTCCCATTCACGACCTTGACCCTGCCAACACTGTAGAGATAGGATTAGTATTACTAAGAGCAACGTCCTAGTTACCAAGTTACCTTCTATAGAGAAAACAATGACAGCAGAACTGTTTATACCACACCCTTCCCCAGTCACTGGAGGTTCAAAAGAAGGGAGGTCTTTTCAGACCGCTTCAGTAGATGATCAG
Organism: Apaloderma vittatum; assembly: GCF_000703405.1. Classification (NCBI taxonomy): domain Eukaryota; kingdom Metazoa; phylum Chordata; class Aves; order Trogoniformes; family Trogonidae; genus Apaloderma; species Apaloderma vittatum. The sequence continues at coordinate 3,306 of NW_009731455.1, read as the reverse complement.
TGGGTTAACACCCGAGGCTCCTCCCGAGGTCAACAGCCTGCTTGGAAGGGCTAGGGACAGAGCTTTGGTTAACCTGCTTTTTAACACTTTAAAGCCGTGCTCCCCCTCATCTGCACACTGCAGTAACCTACTCCCTGGCGTCAAAGTAAATTAGCATTGTCCTGCAAAGCTTGCCCAAACAGAACCAGTGCCTCTGCGTATCCCTGCTGAAGGATCGTTCACATCAATTGTTGTTTTACTATTCTCCCTTTTTCCTCTTGTTCCCACTAAAAGACAAAAAATTGTTTACTATTTTCTGTAAGCGGGCATTCCCAGAAAGCATCCTTTAAGTCAAGTACTGCTCATTCCCCAGCTTCACTACTACCAGGGGTTCTGCTGAGGAGGGCTCCGATTCATCCTCGTCTCATGAAGTCTGTATCTAATATCATCATATGAGCTGCCTACTTCAGTATTCTCTCAACCCTCCACCCATCAAATTGCGAGCATTCGGTCCTCCAGTGCTTTTTTTTACAAAAAGCACGCTGATCTTTTTCTCAGTGGTGTTCTGACCCCCTTGATGCTCTCTCCTAGGAAGTCGCCTCCCTGGGCCCTAATAGCCCTGTCCCTTCATCTTACCACTTCCGGGGCTATCGCAGCTGCCAAGTTTGCTGCACATCTATTTGTTTTCATTTCCAAAATTTTCCTTTTTCTATTTTTCTTCTGTTCAACCTCCTCCCTGTTACTATAAATTTTATATGCTATCTCAATATCGTCATTCCAGATATTCAGATATTGTCATTCAATATCCAGATATTGTCATTCCAGACATGCCATAACCTTCACTACCCATTCAGAGTCCTCCCTACATGTGCCTGCTGTCTTTCCAAGTCTTTAAATCTGATATTGAAGACAGCACCTGTAACCAAACCAGCCCCCAAACCCTCCTGCCGCCTGTCGGAGACGGGCTTGTAAACTTTCTCCCTCACCAGAACTCTCCGTATCCTTCTTTCTCTCTGTCCTCCCTCCACTTGTCCCCCCTTTCATCCCGTGCAGCTGCTTCCTACTTATTTCTCCTCAGTCCAGCCAACATATCAACACCCTCTTCTCCTTCTTCCCCACATTTCTTTTTACAGGTGTTACATTGCCTACTGATGCTACGTGACGAACAACACCGCGTTATTTTCTGCCTTTAACACCAAAACATTGCTATCTTAAACCATTAAACCACAGTCCTTCCTGGATTTTATAACCATTTCTGAGTGTACAGAAGAGATCTACATACAGTATTTCATCCCATTTTCCTTCTCACCAGCAAAATATCATTAACTGCAATATTGTATTATTATTCAAAGTTCCACCTTTCAACAATTTCCCTGATGTTCAAGAATATACATTGGCCACCAATCATTACAATATTCTGTAAGCTTTTTCCAGGTGAGAGGCTCCTCCCTCCCCACTTCTTGCATTGTTATTCTGGCCAAGAAAAATAACCAAACTTTTCCATTGTTTAAATTATTTTCCAGCCCAGAAAAATAATAAAACTTTCAGGTAAGAGGGTCCTCCAACTCACTTTTTCTCCATTTTCCTTTTACATCTTGAGTGGTAAAGTGGCACAATTACAAACCCAAAGCCTCCAGACTGCATCCCCCTGCCAGTTGTAGAAGGGGACACAGGATTCCCCCCTTCCTCCCCTTTACTGTCCCCCTCTCCCAAGGGGCAGTAGGGGCAGTTCCTCCCTGATCCAGGAGTGGGGATACAGAGATCTTACATCCCCTGGGGCAGCTGGAGGAGCTCGGGGATGAGGAGGAGGGAAGGTATTGGAACACATCCTCGTTATCCCCGCCTTCTCCCTTCCTAAACTCCAACCCTCATTTAGTCCCTTTCCCTCTAGCCCAAGAGGGGGCCATCTACATCCTCTCTCCAGAATATAGTCTGGCCAGGAAAAAAAAGGAAAACTTTACCATTGTATCCTTAGTTACTTCTAGGGGAACGTGCAGGCTACCCCAAAACCTCAACACTCTCCCCAAGGGAGACTCTGGGGGTATTTTGGGATCATCACCCCGAGTGTCGGGGTCCCGACAGTCCCTTTACCGCCCTCCCTGGGCATCCTTTACTCCTCGTAGTTCCCGCACTCACTGGTGAGTTTTTGTGGTCCTTTCTGTCAGGTTGCTTGAGGTACCCCTCATCCTTTCCTTCAGACTTCTGGTCCTTTCCGTCAGACCCCTGGCCCTTTCCTTTGGGCCTCTCCACGGACCAACTCGGTCTGTTACTCGTCTGTCTCTGAACACTCTCGGGAACCCAGTCAGTCGTCCAGTGCCAGCAGCCACCGAAGGGAACCGATCATGGAAACCTTGGCAAGGCGTGCCGTCCATCCTGTTCACCATCCACTGTCCCTGGAAGGTGGAGGCTCCCGGATGAGCCCCCATTTGTATGGAAAATCTTGTTGCCAGAGGTTGGTATTCACAAAGAAGACAGGGGAGTCTTAACTTTATTCGAATAAAGGGAGAGGTCACCGGGGTTGCCAGGGCCCAGTGAGGTCTCTCAAATTGCCAGAGGACGCAGCCTCCTTTTATCCTAATTTCCCAGCTGCATGAAACCCTCTCCCTGTCCCCAGTGGCTGCGGCACTCAGGAGGTACAGACTCGCACTGCCACATTGGATTTTGGCTTGCTTTCAGCCTGCTCATCTCCACAACGAGGGTTTTGACTAGAAAAGCCCTGCTTAGATCTGGTCCTACACACCTGCGAGGATGAGCAGCTCATTAAAATTTTCTAAACGACGGCCTCCTTGCTATCTTCAGGTGCACAATACCTCATTATCTTTCCTACTTATTGGCTGGAAAATGGCTTCACGACCTTTGCCCATCCTTGAAGCTCTATTCTTTGAAAGACTGATTTACCACTCTTAAGGCAATAGAAAATGAACATCTTCTATTACCCTTACAGCAACGCTAGGACCTGGCTGTAGAACTTGCACAGCGTTAGCTGCAACATTTGGCCTTGAGTAATTTCTTTTCCAGGCTCTTGACATTTCTTTTGTTGACTTCCCTCCAAGGCGAGGTAGGCCAACAGAATAATCACCCGTGTTCTGGAGTCATTTTTATTGTGAAAACATCACTCTGTCTTAAAAGGCAAAGAGGATAAGCAGCAAACCAAAACCTTCATAAATAACACTTTTTGCTCAAAGAGAGCACACTAAGAGAGCTCTGGACTGAACAGCTTTTGTCAGTAAGGCTTCCCGAATGTACACATAACACAGCACCAGAATGACTATGATAAAACGAAAAGGGAGGAAGGAAAAAGGGAGGGAGGAGGGGAAAAGGGAGGGA
>NW_009731454.1:0-1186 GCF_000703405.1 Apaloderma vittatum | reverse complement strand
AGGGCTTGCTGAAAGGGCTTTAAACTAGGCTTGAGGGTGGAAGGAGATAAAATTAGCTCCACCAGACATGAGCCTGAGGATGGCCTTCAGTCTGCCATTCCAATCAAGGTGGATAATAGTGATATTTGTCATGAACCCAGGACTGTTAGGCATCGTGTTGGAGGTGATATCCGTACCACGGATCAAGTGCATATAAGCCAATGCCAGTAGCATGGGCAATAAACAAGAGAAGTTAGAAGCTATTGTGCACCAGGGAAATCGTGATATAACTGCCATCACAGAAACGTGGTGGGATGATTTGCATAGTTGGAGTGCTGCAATGAATGGCTATAGGCTCTTTAGAAGAGATAGGCAAGGAAAGAGAGGTGGTGGGGTAGCATTATATGTTAAGGAATACTTTGATGCTTAGAATTTAATGTTAGACACACCAAGGTGGAGTGTTTATGGATAAGGATAAAGAAGAAGGCCAATGAGGCTGATATGCTAGTGGGAGTCTGCTACAGACCAGCCAAACAGGATAAAGACACTGACAAAGACATTCTTTCAATAACTTAGAGATGTCTCATGTTCTCTAGCCCTTGTTCTTGTGGGGCACTTCAACTTACCAGATATCTGCTGGAAGTACAATACCTCAGAAAGAAGGCAGCCCAAGAGATTTCTGGAGTGTGTGGATGATAATTTCCTGTTGCAGCTGGTAGGTGAGCCTACCAGGGGTAGTGTTCAACTTACCAGATATCTGCTGGAAGTACAATACCTCAGAAAGAAGGCAGCCCAAGAGATTTCTGGAGTGTGTGGATGATAATTTCCTGTTGCAGCTGGTAGGTGAGCCTACCAGGGGTAGTGTCCTGCTAGACCTACTGTTTACAAACAGAGAAGGGCTGGTGGACGACGTGGTTAGAAGTTGTCTTAAGCACAGCGACCACACTATAACAGAATTTTCAGTCCATGGTGAAGTTAGGAGGGTCGTCAGCAAAACCTCTACCTTGGACTTCCAGAGGGCTGACTTTGGATTATTCGGGACACTGGTTCAGAGAGTCCCTTGGGGAACAGCTCTCAAAAACAAAGTGGCCCAGGAAGGCTGGGCTTACTTTAAGAATGAAATGATGAAGGTGCACGAGCAGACTGTCCCTATGTGCCGAAAAATGGGTTGTCAGTGAAGAAGACCGGCCTGGCTGAGCAGGGAGCT
>NW_009731453.1:0-3554 GCF_000703405.1 Apaloderma vittatum | reverse complement strand
AGGAAAGGAAAGGAAAGGAAAGGAAAGGACTGGTGAAAGCTTTTCTTTCCATGCTATGAAAATGGCAGTGATGGAAACACATATATTATGAGGGCATAGGTTTAAACAAAGGTGAAAGGGAAGTCTAAGAAGGAACTGAAGACAAAGCTGCAATTCAAAGAAATTCTAACTTCAGCATACATAAATCTTACAAAAAAAAAAACCAACCACAAATTTTGTCAACATTTTTAGTCTGGTGATTAGATACTTGATCTTGAAGTAGTGCTCTGAAATCTAATAAACCAGTGGTAAGTTAAAAATACCCATCAGTAAAATAACATGATACTCGTCTATGAACTGTGGGAGGAGAAAAGACTTCAGAAAATTTTCAACTCCAAATCTGGAGTTGAAATGGACTTTAGAAGGCTTGTGGATGCACAGATATCTCCATGCTTTAATATACCAAGGGCAAAAAACATATACTAAATAAAACAAGCTTTTAAAATACTACATATTGATAGCTCCATGTACAGTGTCAAAAAGTTAGTCAGTATCATTGGAGTATGCAATTAAAATTACAAGATTAAACTTGATTGCAGCAGGGTATTTGGTGCAATGGAAAACAATGCCATTTTTGTAGTGGATTTAATATTCCAAATATGTTCTGCTAAACTTCACTGGGAGGGAAGAGAGAGGCATTGTGAGGAACAAATGGAAGAGTAAATATGTAGATAATTTTAATTAAGGTTTAGTTAAAGACTGAATAGTCTGGTTGCATTTTGCATATATTTAGAAAACAAGCACATTAATATACGTGAAGTAATTTTAAAAACAACTGTGAGACTTGATGCTGGAAAAAAATAATTTGATAAATAATGATGTGCATTTATGTACCTAAATATAATATATTTCTATGTGTATGTGTACGCACACATACTTATAGGCCATCAACCTTGGAGTTTAATTAAAGCTAATGGAGAATCAAGGGTGTGAAAATAATTAGTAAAGCATGAATTAATTCACAAGCTCTGTAGCTCTCCTGAAGCTTAAAAACTAGAGCAGCCTGATGTCAGCAATCCCACTTGCAAGGTAAGAGTTGTATATAAACTACAGAGATGTGGTAAGAAGCCCGTGCAAATTCTCGTGGTTCGTTATTATTCAACAAAGGACATGATGGTCAATGGAAGAGACCTAACAGTGGCCCACATGGCTAATGAGAGAAGTTGGCATTATTGAAGGCTTCTCCAGCCTAACGTGCCAGTTTACCTGCATACACTCCAAGAAGGTGTCCTTTGTCCCCTGGCCTTACTGTAGGGCAGCTGGTTTCTCAGTGGCATGGCACCTATTCATTAAGCACAGGAATGAGGCTGTAGATCCTAGCCAAGTGTTCAAGATTGGGCACTCTCGTGAAGAGGGCATGTGGCATCTTGTTGTGGGTTAGGGCTGGGCCAGCCACTAAACACTGACAGACGCACTCTGAACCCCTCTCCCTCCCCAACAGGAAGGAAAAAGGGAGAGAGGCAGAGACACAGATTGGGAAAAAAAAAATAAAACATCTTTAATGAATAAGCAAATAATAAAAATATTGAACTATATACATATATACCAAACTGATATCAAACCTGACTTCCCTGCCCTTCCAGTAGCAATCTCCACTGACACTGCAGAGCAGATGGCGCTGGGGAAGCCCCAGGCTCAGCAAACTGACTCAATTCTCCTTCCCCCTGAGCTGCTTCTGCAACTTGTGTGGGACTCCACAAAGCAGCTTTCCACCTACAACAATTTCTTACAAGGCGGCAAGATCCAGCAGTGAATACAGCATACTGCTTTTCATTGCCTGGTAACATTATATGGTGGAGCTTCTTCAGCACACGTCACCAGCTCCTTAGGTGGTATTGCAAGGTCTTTACTTTGTGGCCAGTCTGTGATCACTTCTACAAGTCCTGGATGATTGAGCTCTCTGTGCCATTAGGGCATTTCATTTACTCCACGTAGCATTGGTGGCATGATGTGTGCAAGGAACCTGACTCTTGAAAATCTAGTTTAGAACTGGTAATCATGGTACCAGGAGGATCTGTGCTTCAGTACCAATCACTTCTGAAGCAGCTCTAAATCCTTCAGTTTTAAATCCTTTTTCATTTGGAGTATAGATGGGCCTCAGATACGAACACGAGTAGTGAGAGTGTTCTCAAGGTGTTAGTTTTGTTTATTGGTGTTGCAGTTCCAGATGTGAGACTCGAGTTTGTGCTGAGAGATCCCTAAACATCTTCCTCAACTGGGAACTTATGATAAGCAGTACACTATCTCTCTATCTCTTTATCTTCTGGATCTCTGTTGCAGGAACCAGACACACAAAGGCTGCTCAGTACGAACAGCATCCAGATTCTTGAGATTGCCCTACCTCCTTCTGCTCTTCTAACTTACAGCTCCACATTCCCAGTGGGACTGTCCAGACATGATCCTTCCACTCCTTCCTTCGGGAGGCTGGGAAGAAGCCAGGATGATTCTCAGAAATTTTATTTGCCCTGTGGAAGAGTGGTGCCCCAAAATACAATAATAGAATTTGTCAACTCCAGTATTCTTGAGTCTGCAAAATACTTGGAGTTGTTTTCCATTGGAAATACAACCTTGCATAAACATGCATAGTTTGTTAGCAAAGAGAAGGAAAGTTAAGTAAAATAGGCAATATTTTACTGAGTTTTAAAGAATATACATTGTTCCACCCTAAGCCACAGCATAAATATTATGTTGAAACCTGGTATTGAAATGTCTAACATACAGATTTTTGCAAAAGAATATCAGGTTTTAAGAGTTTGTTTAACAGTTATTCGTACTATTCAGATTCTATTGTTATGCTTTATACAATTTATAATGTGTTCCCATCTCTAAATACTGTTTACAATATTTAACGAAGAAAATCTATGGCAAGCCCTCTCCAAACTTGACGGAGAGCTACTAACACCTATTTATAACTGTATTTTACATGCAGTTTCCTTGAGGTTTACTTTCAGTGTAATGCTAAATAAAATTTGATACTCAGTCTTGCTTCAAAGAATTAGTCTGAGAGTAAGTAAAAAAAAGAATTTAATAAAACACTGCTTTAGTATTCCCTAATTCTCTCTCATACATAGAGATTTTTTAAATTAAACTAATTAGGCAAAACTGCTACTGTAAACACACCTCAGCACCTGGAGTTTCATGAATCATTTTTTATACCTTACGAGCTCAGGAGAATAGGAGCTAACTAATCAGAAGGAAAGTCCATGTGTGTTAGATTTTGCAAGCCTGCATCTTCACGCTGTAGCCAGCTGCAAGTCCTGCAAACATTGGTGTCCAGTACTAGTCGATCACAACATCCTTATGGCTAAGCTGGCTGCCCATGGCTTGGATGGGCACATACTCTGCTCAGTGAAACACTGGCTGGATGGCCGGGCCCAAAGAGTTGTGGTCAATGGAGTTAAATCCAGTTGGTGGCAAGTCATGAGTGGCGTCCCTCACGGCTCAGTACTGGGTCTGCTCCTGTTTAACATATTCATCAACGCTTTTGATGAGGGGATTGAGTGCACTCTCAGCAA
>NW_009731452.1:34055-42184 GCF_000703405.1 Apaloderma vittatum | reverse complement strand
CTGCCGAGGAATTAACTCGGCAACCCCCAAAGCTTAGTTTGCATTCAATAGAGGTGTTTGTTTTTCAGGTTTAAACCTCCAGACTGCATTGAAGAAATCGCCCGAAAGGAACCACTTGGCAGATTTTGTTTCCTCCCTTGAAATCTCAGTGGACGTTGGAGCAGGTGGGGGATCGGGAGGGGAGAGATTTTGGGGGGGTGGGAGTGGGAGTGGGGAGGATGTGGGATGCAGAGGGACCAGGGGGCTGAGTGGTGTGGGAAGGAGGAGAAAAGGAGTTTTAAGTTGGGGGAGTTGGAGCCGCGCTTTCCCCTTTCCTCTCCTCTGAGGGCAGGCAGGATAGCACAAGACTCTCGCCCTCGTTCGTTAAAAATAAATGCTACAGAAGTTGGCAAATTTTCGTAGTTTTAGAGAAGTGGATTCTCTCCAGGATTAACGTAAAAAATGTTGATGTTTGAGGAACTGCTCTTGCTCAACCCGTAAATAAAGTGGAGATGTTGACAGTTTGTCTAGCCTCTGGTAAACGAGAACAAAAAAACATTTCATTTCTTGAAGGGCATCAATAATTGTGAGGGTGGGAGGGAGAGGAAGGAGTTTAACTATTAACCTTTATCTGGGATCGTAAATGAGTTGAAACTCGTCTTTCTGAAGCTACTTTTATGCGTTTGCTTTTCTGTTCCTTCCCCCCTCCGCTTTCTTTCCCTGGAGATGGTGAAAGGTAAAGGGAAAACGATGATGCTCGCATTAATTGGACAAGCAGGCGATTTTATGGCTCGCCAGTAAAAAATAAATGCCACGAGAAAGTCGCTGTTCGTAGTGCAGGCGGTGGGAAAGTGGTCTGGAGGGTGGGGGCGGCAGAACAGTGGGGCTGGCTGCGGCTTCTGCTGCTCTTACTGTAGGGGGATTTGCTTTTGTGTTTCCAGATCATTCGCTTCAAGACGCCGGAGGACGGTTTGTGGAAGGTAAGAGCCTTTTCCCCAATGATTCTATCCTCCGGGGCCACGTACGGAGCGTACCTGAGTATTTGCCCACCGCTGCTCAGGCCCGCGGTGCCAGCACACTCGTGCTGGGGGGGAATTCCGACCTGTTGCTGGCCATGGTGTGCATATTGGGAGGCACTTCAGTTTTTAGCAAAATAAAGAAGCGGCTTTTACGCATTGACATGCTTGTTGAGGTGATGAATTCCTCCCTTCCAAAAAAAAAAAAAAAAAAGGGATGGGATACGCTTTCTTTAGTTAATCAGGACATAGGTTAGGAAGGAAAACAGGAGATGAGGAGTACAGTGGAAAGTTTCTGTTCCAGCTGTTTTCTACACGTGGAAGTAATATGCTTTATTTAACATGTAGGTTGTTTCCAATGAAAATGTTAGTATTGATTTCGGTATGAATTGGAAAAAAAAAAAAATCCTTGTACCTTCTCAGTTGCAGCTTTCCCAAATGTATTGTTATATTATTTTGTGGCATGATTCTTGTCTGAAGTGAAATAAAATTATTCTTACTATTTTCTGAAAATAAACTGTGTCCAGCCACCAGAACTTTTCTCCCTTCTACAGGCTTAATGAAGTGAAAGCAGATCTTGGGGAGGAGGCAAGGGTGGGAAAGATACCGGATCGTAAAATTTGTCAGGGCAAGTGATTGGGGGGGGTGCCTTTGTTAGTTTGTCAGCATTGCAGTTACTAGCAAAAGACACTGTTCCAGTAAAAGCAAATTGGAGTAATTTCAAATGAAAATTGTAAAACTGCTTTCCTTTTTTTCTTTTTTTTTTTTTCCTAGGAAGAGCAGTGTCTTTCACTTGGTTGTCATTTTGTCATTCTCTTCTCTAGGAATCAAAAATACAAAGACTGAGTAATACAGTTTATTCTCATGAGTTACTGTAGAAATCTGCACAGCACACTCAGTTCCTCTTCCCTCCCTTTAAATGAGTCCCTGCCAGCAACAAGTGTGTTGATACACTGATCTGAAGGACCTGGGCACGACGCCAACTCAAGCAATTTAAATGACATGGTTAATAGTGTCTCTACTGTCCTTATCACACAGTAGTTGTCTTTAATAAACTCAGTGAACTTCCAAGTGATAATCCTGGATGACAAATTAACTCGAGTCCTAGCTCTTCTGTTCGGATGAACTCCATTTCGCTCTGACTGATAATTCCAGATGAACTATAACACTTTGAAAAATATACTTATCTAAATACGTGATTTCTTTCAGACAAGTAAAAGACAATTAGATTATCTGAAAGAATTCTGATGCTAAAATGTTACCATGTATTCTACTGTTAGCAGTGTCATTTTTTTGATTTTTTTAGTAGTAATAAATTTATGTGGGACACCATCCTTTAAATGAATCCTATCAAACTTTAAAAGAGGAGATAATTTTACATAAAGAAGGTAAGAGAGTGTAGTATGTCCAACAAATTAAAACACTCTCTAATTCTGGTAAAGCCTTTTGGAAGGAGGTGAAAATCATTGTTCCAGCAATTTCATGTTGAACTAGGTAACCGTTTAAAAGCAGCTAATACAATTTCAGAGGTATGCACACTGGCAAGCAGTAGGCTGTTTCACACTGGGAGCTCTAAAGTTTTTTGAGTACCTCTAGTATTCATACCAACTTTTCCTCTTTTAGAATTAAAATATTATGGCAGAATACGAAACCGCAGAAGAGGCAGAGTAGTACAACTGGCAGTTTAACTTCAAATTGCCTGTATGATTGCTTAGATTATGATTTTTATTTTTTGAGAGATTCAATCCTAAAAATATTGTTGCCAGATTTCATCTTCCTGATTTCCAGACCTGCTAAATCTTGCCAAAAACCGTAGAAACGCTCATGTTCTCAGCAGCTGTTAAGAGCTTGCTAAAGCACTTAATAATAATGTTTCATGTCTCCTGGCTGTGATTGAAATACGTTGCTGCGTGCTTAACTAATAAGTATGGAAATGCTTTTCTCAATGGCCAAGACTGTATTTTTGAAAAGTAATACATGAATGCAGATTGTCTGATGTCACAGGTTCGATCTCTTGTGACTTCGTTTGCAAAATTTTTTCCTTTGAGACTAGTAAAAACTAACTAGATTCTAGGTATATCTTAAAAGTAACAATAGATAAAAATAATAAAAATCGTCAATTACTTTCCTAAAAGCCTCGTACTAAGGAAGAAGTCTGATGGATTTTTTTCTTTACTTTATGTGTTGCCAATCATATTACAGCTACAACATAAGTTATTTAAGTGTTAGCTTCTGTAAAAGTGAAAGACCTAATCCGAGATAGTACTGAAATCTTACCATGAAGCTTCTGTGGCCCAGAGAATGGGACGAGGAGAGGAATGTGCCTTTATGTGTATGTTCACTGCATATTAGATATATTAATTTCAGCCATCTCTTGACAGTATATATCTGTCCTGTTCATTAAAACTAAATATTTGTCAGTTCCAAGTAAGATTTGAAAAGAAACTTGATGATTTCTAGAAATCCTTTTTGGTAGTCGATGGGTCACTCCTCCGATTTGGTTGCTCTGAAATGATAATAGTGGCTTTCCGACACTCAGGATGTGAGGTTAAAAGTGATCTTCATTGTAAAGCATTGTGATTTGTGATTTTTTTCCCTGCAGCCCTCCTCAAACCTGATCGCTCTTACAGTTTCACAGTTAGCCTCGTGTTCCACTTTTCTTTTTGCTTTGAAGGCTGGGCCACGGAAGGCTTGTCAGGGTCTGCAGTTGTGTTGCTCCATGCAGGGCTGGGCGGCTGTGCTTGAAAACACATGGGTGTTACTCTTCAAGAATTTTTGCCACCGTTCCCAATTCCTCTTACTGATTAAAACCAATGCTAAGGATTTCTTCATTAGTGCTATGTCCAATTAGAAACCACACTCTGAGTATCATGTGCTTGTGTAGTGACATTTTGAAAGATAAGGCCTTGAAGACTTGGAGGGTTTTTGGGGTGAAAACCAGGCATGTTAAGTGCACAGAAAAAGCATCCAGGTTCAGAAATATTTACAGATGTAGTGTGTCTGAACCATTTTCCTCTAAAATATCTCTCTTTTATCCTTCCTTGTTAGCCATGTTCATCACTTAAGACCTGAAATGGCTAGCGTGCATAATAGCACAGTCTTACTACTGTGAGGAATGCCACTGAAGAAATAATTTTTGGTAAAAAAATGCCCTGTGCGTGCAGAACGGACTGGCCCTTGCCCTTTAATCTCTGCAGGGCAGGGAACTGTCTTCGAAGTATTTTCTGTGAAGTGCCTGGCATGTCTGTGTGTGCCAGAAAATGATAAATAATAAACAAGAATAGTTGACAATTTATGCAGACTTTTTTTTTTTTAAATTATTATTTCGGAATTTGCCTATAGGCTACTTTCTAGCAAAAAGAAAAATGCCAGAGTGGCTTCCAGCTGGGGCAAGATGTGCTCTGACGGTGAAAGAAGCTTTTAATCGAAGTAGAACACACATTTAATCGATAGTATCTTCTGTGAAGACGTCGGGCCAAAACATCAACTGGCGTAAATCAGTGTATCTGCACTGAAGTCTGTAGAGACACAGCTGACTTACACCAGATGATATGAGTGTCCTTTTTGGCTTTAACAGTTTTCCTTTAATCTTCTTGCCACTTAAACTTTTACTATGATCTGCCCACATTCCAGAAGTGTGGAATGAGGATGGGATAACATTTCCTTACTTTATTCCTCCTTTAAGCATTCCGTGGCCTTTCTTTTGTATGATGTATGCTTTATTAGTGATAAATGCCCTAGTCTTCCCTTCAAACTTATGAAGGTAGCTGTGCTCCTCTAAATCACACCTGAAAGGGAGTGTCATTACATTCAGAAACATGTCAATCTTGTCTTGCTTGCCAGATGCAGGTGTATTGTAAATAGCTTCCTGATCATATTGTATTTGTGATTAAAGGTTCCTAAATACTGTTGTTAGTAACCCTCTTATTAGCAGTCTGTCACGTGAAGAAGTTTAGAAACATTGCCCTCCACATTTATTCTGACAATAATTTTTATTGTGTCTTCCACGTGTCATAATGTTTTAGTTGCTAAACTACATTATCCAAATGAAGTAATTGAAAATGCAGAGTGCGTGCATCTTGTGTGGTGGGAAGACTAGTACGATATTTGGGGCAGTAAAGAGGAGGAATAAATGATTTTTCTTTATCTTCCAAGCCTACAATAAACGTCTTTGAAGACAGTATTAGTAAACTAGTTCTTGTTAGACATGGGAAAACTCACTTTCAAACGTTCAAGCTAAATCTTGTTCCATCCTGTTAAAGTATAATGCCTCTTTTCAAATTTCAGCATGAATATTTTAAACTTTGCTTTGTTAGGTAACACAGAGAAGTAATCAAGTTTGTTAGATAATCAAATTTGTTAGATAATTGCCTGAAACTGAAGGTTTGGAAGAAAGATGGGATATTCAGGAATGTGTGTGTGTGTGTCTGTTCAGATTTGGAAGCAATGGAGAAATCATAAATCCTAACACACACATAGAGCAGCTGTGAGGAGAATGTGAATAACTCCTAATCATACATTTTTGCTCAAACGTCTTCTCACCTTATGCCCAGTTTTTCCTGGGCTTTATAAACTTGTAATATCTTCAGTGAAAAAAAAGTTATAAGTTGAAAATGTTGTGCCCAGATGCTGCACTGCAGAAGGTCACATAGAAATGTCTGTAGAGCCTGATAAAAAGTGGATTCTGCAAGTGGAAATGAGCATACTCCTTTTCCTTTGAACTGACTGGAAAGTTACTTTCCTCCTTCCAGCTTGCTGTTTCTTTCAAAGCTATAAAGGACCATAGTAACTAAACCTTTCACCAACATTTTATTAAAGCAGGAAATATATGTAATTACAACATTTCAAGTGACTCAATAAAGATAGGTAGAAAACCAATAATATATGCAATAATTTTAGTTCTTGCAGGCACTTGGATGTCAATTTCCTTTTTGTTTATAGTTAGGAAAAACTTTGAATGGAAGTGGGGCTGCAAAAAGGCAGGAGTTGATGACAAAAAAGTAAAGCACGTTTCAGAGCCTGTCTTGATTTTATTTTCTATCTATGATACGGTCTTTGCAGAAAGTGAAAATATTCTAACAAGACTCTAAACCTGACTGTAAGGCTGTAAGAGTTAGCCATTTTCAAAAATGTGTGTCTCTACAATGTACTTCCAGCTTGTTTAGGAAGCGATGTTTTTGGTCTTCTTTTTTTTTTTGTATTTATTTTATTGTCAAAAACACTTTGCAGGTCTTAAATTAGTCCTAGTGGGACATCAACTCCAGTTGAATTATGATAGTTTATAGCAGCTGAGGATCTGGGAGGACCTGGGAGCTTGGTCCTGCTCATTCATCGAAGTTAAATTTCATAGATAGCATGTTACGGTAATGAAAACTGAACTTCTAGATTTTTACCCCAAAATTTCCTAAAAATACAATTTTATAAGATGCTTTCATAGGAGAGGAAGTCCTGTTGCTTCAATGTTTTTAATAGTTTTCCTAAACTTCTGTGTGGTATTTACAAACTCCAGTGGATGATGAAGAATCAAATGCAATAAACTTGCATTGTAGATTTCTGTGTCAATGGTGTTTTTAAGGTTGCAGATATTTCACTGGCATTTAATTTATGGCTAAAATAAAATAATTTCTCTGTTCAGTTCCTGAACATTGTAATTGGCAAATTATTTTTGTTAAATATTTTCAAGGGTTTTTTTTCTTTTTTTAACCTTTTTAATGAAGTTGCAGAAGTGCACAAAAGACAAGCAGTGGATGTGTGGAAATGATTTAAAGTAAAAAAAAGAAAAATTTTTAAGTGAAGATCAGTAAAGCTAAAATGATTGCTTTTGTGTGAACTTTGTTCCTTAAAACACCTCCAAAACCTTTTTTTTTTATTTAAGTTTTATAAATATTGTAAAACAGTGGAAGAAGTGATATATTGTGGATTGCTTTTGTCTGTAGTGAGGATTTTGCAAGGCTAGATCTCAGAGGATTTTATATATTAACTACAGATCACTCTCTGCCAGTCACAAAAGCTCTGCATGATGCCTACTCATGTAAGGTTTTTGTTTTGAAATCCAACTTTTTTCCTGCTTCTTCCTTGTAAACAATTTGAGTAGTATCTGATTTTTATGGCCAAAAGTTTGGCAAATTGGGAGTTTTATCCTTCCACCCTTGCTCTGCAGTTGTGTGTCCAGTTCTAGGAATCTGATTGCAGCGGGAAGGGAACACATGGGATGGTGCAGACAGAAAGTTGTTGGCGTGGGAGTGTTTCCAAGATCAGAGCCTTGTACTGTAAGTTGGCCCTCATGATTTCAAAATGAAAGCATATTAACCTGCGAGCTTAAAAATAGCTACCCTTAATTTAAAAATGCAGTGGCCGAACTCTAAAGTGCTCTTCTGCTGTGACTTCCCATGCTGAGTTATGTATTGCAGAACTTACTAATGAAAAAACAGAAACATAAAAAACCCCACCCCGAAATATGTGTGATCAAAGCAATGGTTAGAAATGACAATATTTGATAAGATCACCTACCGAAAATAAAGGGGGAAATGGGATCTGGCCGAGGTAAAACCAGGTAAATAGCTTTCAGCTCTGCTTTTGTTATTCAAGAAGAAAGAGAAACAATAGGTGCTGTTTAGAGTCAGGAGCTGCCCTTCTAACCTCTGCTGCTCTTAAAATGCCTGAAGGTTATTGCATGGTGCGTGGTGGTGGCTTTTATGCTTGCAGTTCAACTTCTAATTTTCTCACAAAAGGAGATGCAGTAGCAGCCTGCTGATAAACACAGCACAGAACAGTCTGAGGCAAAAATGGAAAAATTCCTCACTTCTTTTTATTCCTGCTTTCCAGTTACTGAAATATACTAGTATATTTTTAATGCAAGAAGAGCACTGCCTCTTATGTTAAGCTGCCAAAGCTGGAGACTTGTTTTTAAAAAGTAAGAATATTATTATTACGAGGATGGGATGTGCTTTTGTGTTCAACAGCCCCAGCCCAAACATGATTTGTTGCACGCTGTTATGCGGAGTGATCTGAACGTCCACAGGGGCTGTATCTATTTCAACAAGATTTCTAATTCTTGCTTCACTGGTAAAATCTAATCGAGTTAGCCTTAAACACAGCCTTCTTGGCATCAAAACTCCAGCTGTCTGGCCGAGA
>NW_009731452.1:0-34024 GCF_000703405.1 Apaloderma vittatum | reverse complement strand
TCCTGCTGAGCACAAGAAGGACCCGTTATGTGTGAGCTGTGCAGTGCTACGTGATGTAGGTAATGCAGGCGAACCTCAGCCCAGCGCTCTGGCGCTGTCCCTACGTGTGCTGCTTGGATTTGTTGGATTCTAAACTTTGCTCAGATTCTGAACGCCGGCGGTATTCAGAATATCGTGCTTGCTGTGGTGCTTTGTAGTCGGATACCGGTGCAATCGGAGGAGAGAAGGGGTCAACTTCTGAAGGTATTGTTTTCCAGCACAGCTGAAAGTAATGGAATGTAACAGTTTTAGGAATGTACACCTGTGAGCATATAATAAGAGAGTATCTGTTTGTGTATTTTCACTGCTGACATTCAGATCAAAGGTCCCCTAGGTGTTGTTGTAGTAAGAAAAGGGAAAGGGGCCACATGTCTTACCAACTCTGACCTGTCATCTTGCTCTCATTGTTTGCAAGTTTTCAGTAGAAAACCAGTCACGAGCCTGCTTCAGTGAGATGACTTGCTTTCAGGGTTTCACTTAATGCATGAGGATGCTCACTTCAAAAAGCAACAGATTAAGGTCTTGATGATTAAAAGAAGAAATACCATCAGCATGTTCTGCTGCTTAAATATCAAAACAGATGCTCAGTCTTGCATTGAACAGTGCTAGGATATTGTCACAAGCACTTTTTAAAAAAATTGTGTTTTGAGACAGTGTTACTCCTGGGTGACTCAAGCCAGAAAGGCTGTCAAGTAAGCTGAGAAACATCTTCAAGCCTTTACAAACACATACCAGGTTAAGCATCTTCGGCCCTTTATAACTACATGCCAGCTGAAACAAAAAGCCGAGGAGGAGGCTGTCTTTTGCCTTGCAGCTTGCTTCCAGCTAGAGGAAATGTATCCCAAATGGAGGAGGATCCCTCAGGCCCTGGACGTTGTTTAATTAATCTTCACTTTCAGCTTGCTCATTAAATAGCTTTTCTTTTCACACATAGGCAAATGAAAAAGACAATTACACACGGTAGAAACAATGACACCTGTTTCTCTATCGTTAAGCATAGTTTAAAAAAAACAGATTTGAGATATGCAGAGCAAGTAGAACTATGCTTGCATTCTTTTTATATAGGTTATGTTGGATTTCTGCTGGTATATATTTGTGTCCTAATAATATATACTATTGCACCTTGCAGTAAGTCTCATCTTCTTTAAATGGATTTGCTTAAATCAGAAATACTTGGGGTTTTTTTTATTTATTACTGTAGACTTTTATAATGAAATGTTACTTGCTTCTGTGACACATCCACCTTGATTTCTGAGTAACAAAGTTGTTTTATATAAGAGTCAAAACTATCCTCACCAGTGGTTTTCTGCTTCTGTTGCGTTAACATTTTGGTCATGATAGATGTCTTGGCAGTTTATGATGAAATTTATCATGTTGCTTCAGTGCTGGGGCTTTGTCAGCGGCAAGGAATTCCAGGAAGAATTTTCCATTGGCTCAACAAAGCCAGCAGCAGCACTGTGCAAATTTCACATGGAAATCTGAGGGTAGACATGGCCTAAGGGAAACTACTCGTGAGTCTGATTTTGGGACACGTGTGGTGAGAGGTAGCAATCCAGGGGCGTTGGGTAACTGTGGTAACTTGCTGTCCATGCTCAGCATGCATAAGGCCTCTTGCAATCTTTCCTCAACATGCTGTGGAGAGTTATTAGCACTTTAATAATACACATTTTTCCCTTTCCCTGTGGGCTCTGCAGCTCCAGTTTGTTCTGGATGAAGTCCTGGGGCACATTGTTTGCTAGCTGTACTCAGGCCTGGGAAGTCAGGATCTTGCTAGGCGATAAAGGCTGTTGTTCAGACACTTTAAGATACTCTTTCCGAGATGGAGAGTCAGATCAAGTCCTCGTTTCGCTTTGTCCGGATTTATTCCACAGAAAATCACAAGCTGGGTATAATTTGCAAATGTTTGCTTTAGTTGCACAGTTTTCACAGTGTGTTCTCCCAGTCGAAGGGTGGGGAAAATATGCAGCGAGGCCTGTGACACCATTTCACACAACCCTCGGCCACATGGTTTTATTTTATTTTTGCTTTCTGTTGGCAGGCACTCAAGGGGGTGTTAATTCATGGCCTGCTAATTTTGCTTAGGAGGTCTATTCAGCCATCAGCACAAACAAGGGTTACCGGCCTTGCTATTGCCTATGGCCGCTGTGGTGCAACAGCAGCACGTGGTGCTCTGATCACGAGGCTGGATTATTTTAATTCCCTCGCAGTAAAGCCTTCAGCCCAGCTTCTCCTTTCCTTGCCCACTGCTGCTTCAGAAAGCAGCCATGTGGTTGCTTGTCAGCCAGTGGTACTATATGTACTGTATGGTACTGTAGGTACACTGATCTCCCTGTGGGTTGAGGAGTTGCGAATTAACAGGATGGCAATCAGACCAAAAATACCATTTCTACTACCAAATATTTACCAATATTTACTACCAAAAGTGCATACTTTATTTTCTGGGGAGGGGAAAAAAAGTAAGTCCATACAGCAAATATTTAATGAATTTGATAAGCTGTGACTTTTTATATTGTTTGCCCTTTAAGGATTATCAGCTCTCTATTTTTTTGACATTTGCAAGCTATGAAATAGTGACTTGACTTTAAGGTAATGCTGTTGCATGTATGTCGAAGCGACGTGGTAGGGCCTTGTTACCTTAAAGACTGCTTCCTGGAGCTTCGGTTTGAAGGTTGTTTGCTTTCAGATGCTAACCTGTTTGATTTTCCCACCCTCATATTGGCTACAAGCGGAGGTGGTGAAATGTTTACCTACTGGACCCTGCCCCAGCCCTTCAGGTTTATGTCTAGTCCATCTTCAGTCATTTGGCCAAAGTGACATGGTTTCCAAAGGTGCAGGTCCACAACAGCTTAAGCTCTCTCTTTGCTTCCAGTTCCTGCCTTCTCCGTCATGCTAGAGCAGGCTCACAGCTGATCCCCTATGAGCCACCAGAGAAAACCATAGAAAATCAAGTAGTTTTTCACAGGGTTATCTCCCCGAACTGGCTTTTCATGCGAGTGGACACGCTCCACTGCCAGCAGTGAAGATGTGGTGTGAGCAGACAACCTGGACAAGAGGGGATGATAGCATGGCCCTAGAACCAACACGGTTTAGTTACCTTGAAAGTGTTGTAAAATGCATCTCTTTCTTAGCACTGTGGTTATTGCACATAATTCTAAGCAGGAAAGCCTTTTCGTTGTTTTATCATGTGGCTGTGCACGTGAGAGTGCAAGACAAAAGTGAGGAACATTTCATGCATCACCAGTAAAGGGCTCAGTGGTGGTGTTTGTTTTAAAAGGTATGAAAATCTTTGTGGTTGTCAGTGGCTGAGAGCTAGTCTGTATTGTCTTATTATTCTTCTTTATGCTTGGAGATAATATATCAGCATAACAATTCGCAAGCTCGGAAACAGTACCATGTAAACCCAAGAAACAAGGGTGCAGTCTGTCCAGCTCTGTTCCTCTCTGATTCCTGCTTTCTGCAAAAGACTTGGCAATACCATTGCAAGCATTTTTGGCTGAGGCAAGGAGTCTATTTGCAGTATTTACGTAAATATTTTTTTTCTGGAGGAAATGCCACTCACTGTACTTCATACTTAAGGTGATCAGTCAGTGGAGGAAAATGAGTTTGTTGCTGTTTAGCTTCCTAAAGAAGATAAAACACTTTCAGCTTACATTTTTTCCTTTTAAATATCAGGTTTTTAAATCTTCCCTGATTTCATTGGGTTTTTTTTGTTGTCGTTGTTGTCGTTGCTGTGGTGTTGGTTTTTTTGTGCTTTTTGTTTGTTTTGGTGCTGTCTTTTCCTAAAACAAGGCTGAAGGACTAAAGTAGAAGTTGCTTGAGTCTGAAATGGGGAATGATAATTTCTTTTTTTACATTTATTTTCTTGGTTTGGTCATCAGCTGAAGTGTTGAAAAAAATCAACCCCCCAAACCTTAGCATATGACATGCATAACTTAGAAGAACAACAAAAGTCTAATTAAAATACCCTGCCCTGCCAATTGTTAAAGTTTTCATCTCCTTTTATATATGATGTTAAAATCCAGCAAAAGTAGCTAATGAGACAGTGAGTTGAAGGAGAGGAGGATAAAAAAACCCAGAAAGGTGGATTTTGATCCAAAAGTAAGTGCAGCCACAAGCATAATGCCTTCTGTCCTCAGAATAATGTTAGAATGGGTTTGTTTAAGTTCCATCCTCAGAGGGCCTTTGTTGTATTCCAGTGATTCACAGGATAAAGTGATTTTTATGTCTTTTTCACGTATATTTAAGTGGTATTCCTCTCAGATAAACAAAGCAACACACACTCAAAGACTCTTTTTCCCTCATTTAAACACCCCACCTTATCAAAACTCCATTTCCATGAGTGATGGATCTTGGCTCTGGATGGAAGAATGAAGTATTCGATTACCTTATTTTCATGTGCTAATGAAGCAGAATGTGGCTTTAGGGGGTTTCTTTTCAGCAAGGTAGCCTGTTTGGTTATGCACATGCCGCCTTCTTATGTTTCCTTCCACGTCTCTGTCTACACTCAAGCGGTGGCCTTAATGGGCAACAGTGGCTAATCCGGTGGCGGGACAACAAGCCTTGGCCTTCTTCTGCGCAGCAGGAGCAGCCCTGGCCTGTAATTAGCGGAGCCATCAGACCAACTGTTTGGCTCGAAATGATTTCTTTTGGCACAAGTTTATGTGCTGAAAACCCGTGAAGTTTTGTTTGGGAGGTGGGTGTTTGATTTTTTTCCTCTCTCAGTTTTCTCTGCATCACCGAGCGCTGGTACGAAAGCTCTTGTGAGCTCTGAAATCCTCAGCCTGAGGAGCCGCAGCAGGTTTTTCACTGTGGTAACTCTGGCTGTCCTTGAAATGGGAAATGTGTAGTTTGGCTGTTGCTATCATTTGCTCAGATGAGCTTAAAACTGCAGGTGCATTTGTGACTTGACAGTCAAATGGTGAAGGCAGTTATTTTTTTATAGCAATGTCATGCTGTTGCTGATGCAGGAGAAGCACGTATTCAGCTCCAGAAGTCTTCAGCACCCCCTCCTCTGGCATCCTGGAGCCCATAGCACAAGAAAGATATGGATGTGCTGGAGTGTGTCCAGAGAAGGGCCATGAGGGTGATCAGAGGGCTGGAGCACCTCTCCTGTGCAGACAGACTGAGAGAGTTGGGGCTGTTCAGTCTGCAGAAAAGAAGGCTCCGAGGAGACCTTATTGGGGCCTCCCAGTATCTCAAGGGGGCCTACAAGAAAGCTTGGCAGGGGATTTTTAGGATGTCGGGTATTGATAGGACTAGAGGGAATGAATAAAAGCTAGAGATGGATCGGTTCAGACTGGACATTAGGAAGAAGTTCTTCCCTGTGAGGGTGGTGAGACACTGGCACAGGGTGCCCAGAGAGGTGGTGAAAGCCCCATCCCTGGAAGTTTTTAAGGCCAGGCTGGATGGGGCTCTGAGCAGCCTGATCTAGTGGGGGATGTCCCTGCCCATGGAAGGGAGTTTGGAACTAGATGATCTTTAAGGTCCCTTCCAACCCTGACAATTCTATGATTCTATCTTTGATCCTCAGCTTCACCTCCATGAGAGGTACTGGTTTAATGGGTGGGATCAATCATTCGTACTCTCTGAGCTAAGCTTTTACTTAGTGGTTGGCTGAAACAGGACGTCAGTGTTCAGTGCTTTACATGTTAGCTCCTTAGCCACAGTAGCATGTCCTTTTAGCACTGTATAATGAACATTAACACATTGTGGGGGTTTTCCTAGCAACTGTATGCTAGGAACTACAGTGTCAGCTTCACCACAATGGATGATGGACGGAAATAACCATCTGGGAGTTACTCACTGCCAGTTACGAAGTTGAGGAATTGGAAGAAGGAAATGAGTTCCCCTTTTTCCTTCCCCCAAAGAATGAAATGAAAAAGCTTTACAAAGTACATTGAAACATATCCAAGTTTGGATTTTATTTTTTTTTATGGAGACTTCTAAAGAGAATGAAGAGCTACTTAAATGGCTGTGGTAGGTCTTAAGAGTAGTCAACTTCAGTTCTTCTGCAAAGCATTAGGACAGGGAGCTGTAGACTTTTAATATAAGTTACACTTTTTCCCCTAGGATTCATGAAGAATGGTCTTAAGGATTATTCCACAGCATAATGTGTCTGTGCTCCCACTAACTGATGGTAACTAGTGAGTAAAAGGAGGAAGTGTAATAAGACACTGAGTAGTAGCACAGAGCTCCATGCTGCTGAGCATTCTGGATTCTCCTGAAGGAAAAATAGGGGAAAAGAAATGTACGAAAACAAAAATTGAAACGCTTGAATATTATGTCCTCTCAGCCAGGAGGAGACTTCTGTTTAAGCACAGCTTTAAAAATTCATGTTGGGAGTGGTGTGTGTTTAGGCAAAGAGAAACCAAGAAGCGGCTGTGCTCAGTGAGGTTACCTGGCCACTGGTTCAGGCTGTTGGGGGAAGATACAAGAAAATCAGGTAACTTAACAAACATTGTGGCTGAACTGCACTGCAAAACAGATCTGATCAATGCAGGGATGTTCCTGGTTCCCCTCATGGAAATAAGGCCGATCCTGTGTTCTGCTGCAGCTGTTGGATACAGCTTTCTTGCTAACACGCCTGCTTGGCTCCCAGGTAATTCACCTCCTGAAGGAAACTTCAGGCATGCTTTTCCCCCTCCAGCCTTCCTCCCCTTAGAGGGGAATTACTGTGCCTCTCCCTTATCTCTTGGCTATCCTATCTCCTTAGTGAGCTGAGGGAAAATAAGGTCTAGTTGGAGCTCTGAGGAGCACCCACTGCCTCTGGCAACCAGAGAAGCATATTGTGACCTGAACTAAGTCACAGCAACTCTTTTATCCCTTAAATTTGGGGAAATAGCCCTGTGCTTTTCTTAACTAGAGTTAGGTAAAAGAGGTTTCCATGACTAAGAACTTTGTTTGCCAATATGTGCTGTTCTGGAAAGTAGAGCAGTTAACTTGGTTGATTATGAATTCAGTTTGTTGTTCTGGTTAGGAGTTGGAGAGTTTTCAACTGAAACTTTTTTAAGCTTTTAATTTCTTTAATCATTCTCAAAGCACAGCATCTCAGAGTGTCCCTTTCAAAATAAAACATTTATTTTTTTTTAAATACACTGGCTTTCTTTGGGAACCCTTGATGAGACATATTTTGTTTCACGTTACTTAACATTATTAATTTGACCAAACCCCAAACTCTTTCACTTTGCAGGAAAAAAATGCTCCTGCCCTCTTCACTGGTTTTGAGACAATTCTCTTCATTGTCCCCGTCACACCTTTTTCTGTGTCCCTTTCTTGGGTCTGTGTAGTAGAGCGTCTGGTATGTCAGTGTGGCCTGAAGTTACTGAAGCAAACTTTCCAAAGTTTTGAAAAAAATAAAGGGAAGCAGCATAACAGAATGTCTTCTGACTTTCAAACGTAAACTTGTTTAGAGTGCTGCAGCCGTGCTTGGTCAGCTTGTCAAGAGCAGATAATGTGCATTTGAACCTGGTAGTAAATTAAAGTTAATAATAAACTGCATATTTATTTTCATAATAAAATACATTTGTTACTTCTTTAGTTACTTAGGCTTTTAGCTTGTTTTCCAGGTGTTTATCGATTGAGACTATCTCACTAAAGTTAGAGGCTGGTTAGCTCAGTCAGTTGAGCCTGGCACTAACAATGCTAAGGTCCCGGGTTTGATTCCCGCTCGGTTCCCATGTGTTGCCTGATCTAGTCAAGAGGTGGCGTCCCTGGCGGCAGGGAGGCTGGATTAAAATGATCTCTAAGGTCCCTTCCAGCTTAGGCCATTCTATGATTCTATGAAAGTTACTCATTTTAACTTCTGTCTCACTTTCTGGTTCTCATACACCAGCACTTTGCTGCACCGTTTATGTTGGAAACATTGCAGAGGTTCCACGAGCATGTGTACTGAGCCTTTTCGAAGTTTGTAAACTGTTGCGGTTTTGAAAACTCCTCTCCAAAAAAATCCTTAAGTTTTTCAGCACTTTCCATTTTGGAATGATGATAACTGGAAAGAGAAAAAACATTTTGTGGTGGTAGAGGTAATATCCTCTACATTGTTTTATATTGAGAAATACTGAATTTGCTTTACAATAAGGTGGGTCTTGAGGACTGTGATACAGCTCTGTATATTTAAATATGAATAATTCCTAAGCATGAATTTTGTGTGAGAAGCAGTTGTCTCACTGAACCTCATCTCACTGCAGAGGAAACTGTGGAAGTTGTATGACCATACAGTGTAACTGTTGTTTATAATAGGTATATGCAGCTAACCACTGAATGCAGAGTACTGAATTGCAATATTCAGTGTTGAGATTTGTGTGTACTGTTACTTCAGAGATGCACAGACTGGCTGTCTTCCTTCTGCCTTATTATATTAAATCTAAAATTTATCTCTACTAAGAAATATAAAGCAGACAGTCTCAATGATCAAGCAAAACCAGGAAGAACTGAGGGGAAAGTACAAAAATAGCAAAAGTCATCTCAAGAAGAGAAGTCTGCCTCCCCAGTGAATTGATTACAAACTGAAGAGTAGCATTTAGATCATGATGCTTCTTGCGTATCAGTAAACTTATGCAGACATACAGTGCCATCGAATTGTATTTGGGCAGGCAGCACAGAGAGATATGTATCTTGGGGAAACTGAAAGCATTTACAGTTAAAACCCCACACCACTGTATTAAATTTAACATGCAGACTTTCATGCATTAAGTAATTATAAAGCCACACTTAAGGCTTCTGAGTAATCTTAAAGACCTGAGCAAGTAAAGCCATGAGAGTAGCCTGTTCTTGAGGGTGACCAGAATATGGTAAATATCAGAAATCCACATCCGAAATACGAGGTCGCACTCTCTTTACCAAGCGCAGACAAAGAAAAAAGGGTCTTTGATGTGGCTCTAGTGTAGTATCAGCTTCGTTTCTAAGAAGACCTCTGCGCTTCAAACTTGATTTGTGTATAAAAGACCGTAATGTTGAGTGGAAGGGCTGACACAGGCTTATCCTTCCACCCCCACCTGCCTTCTGCACCTCTTGGGTGTTTTGGCTGGCTTGAGTCTCAGCCAGCTAGTCGTCATCCCAGCCCAATCACCTAAAACCCCCGGATAATCCCATTCCAGTGCATAAACCACAGCAGCCATAACAGTGATAAACAATTGCACAGCAGCTGCTTTTTGTGGACGTACACCTGCTGGAGGTGCCTGGGGAGGCAGGGGGACCTCGAACACTGCTGCCCAGAGAGCAGCGGCTCAGGTGGAAAACGATGCCTGGGTGTCTCCTTCTGATTCCCAGCACACATAGTAATTTCTGTACCAACAGCAATTTATACTTTTGCTGAGTGTATACTCCTCCTTCATGTGAGCCTTGCCTCTCACGCCACTGGTAGTCGTACCCTTTTCTGTGCCTGGGGTGAGACCTACATAGTAAGCATTGAAGGGTTCCTCTTTCATGCTTTGCTCTTGCATGGTCCTCTTTTACCCAGGCATTTTGTCACTGTAAAGGAGCTAGTTTTTTACCTGAGCTGACTGTGTAAGACAGGGCAGTACTCCTCTTTTAGTCATAATTATTTACAAATTAGATTTCTATACATGGGGATGTGAATATGGTAAACCTGCCAATACTATATGCTAGACGATGGACATGCTGGGAAAATGGATGAAATAGCTAAGAGCCTGTAGTGGGGCACCTTCACTGCCCGTCTGCCTTCTAAGTAGCTTTGTGGTTTAGAAAAAGGGGAGTTAGGTATTCTGCTAGGTAAGAAATGTTCTTCCAGTCGCATTAATGTAATTAAGCTGTTACATGGATCATTGGTCCTTGTACTTCAGCCATGAAACAGCATTGGCTGGTTTGAGCAGCAGTCCTGACCTCTTCCATAGGTACTGCTTGCACTGGGGCAGCAGATCAGGGATGGCTGTGAGAAGAGGGGTTTTCACTTCCTCCAGAATTCAGGCTGTCCATAAAGATGGCAGAGATAGGAATTAAGGACATGCTCAATTTGATCATTGAAAATTAAAGGAGTCTCACATATTACCACAGAAGAACAGCCACTATTGCAGTGCATGCCTCAGCATGCTTTCTCGGTGCAGTGACTCGGGGTGCCACGGGACAGAAGGGTGGCCCCGAGAGCCCTACCCTGCCCTGCCCAATCCCCACTGCACCCAGAGCCAGAGAACAGCACAGGCTTGCGCTGGAAAAACACCTTCACTGTCTTCAAAGTCTGGGTGTCCAGTTAGGTTGTAATGATCTTTCAGCTGCCAAGTTACTAATGCATGGCCCAGACAAACTGGTGGTAATAGCTCTTTCTGCTGTCCCACTCCTTATCTTTCTCACCCAGAAAGCACTGGTATTTCCAGCTCAGCCTATATAGTGCTGGCTGCACTGGTGTATGAAAGTTGTTAATGTCCAGCTATTCAGTGTAACTGCTGCCATGGCTGTGGCTAAAGAAAATGCATATATTTGAACTTGAGGAAGGAGCTTGAGCACTCAGCTGCCTGTTATACTTTTGTCATGGGGAATATGGGAATGAGAAGTGATATGTGTGGTGTGCCTAGAGCCCCTACCTAATGGACTCTTGGGGCACAGCTGGTATGCCAGGTAGGACACTCCCCTCCCAGGCTGGAATGTAGTCTCCTTTTGTTAACCTCCTCTTACTTTTCCAGCCATACTGCAGAGTATTTACCAGGCCATAAAAAAGCTCACTGTGAGGAGTTATCACATATAATTGCAACTGCCAGAATGAAAAAAAATCACCTTTGAGAAGCTAGTGATAGCATATTTAGAGAGGAGTGAGTTGCTTTGGGTTTTGATGTGATGTTCACATGCTACTTTACAAAAACTCAGCACAGCACACTTGAGATCCTAGTGCAAATGAGTGAAAATTCAGGTCTGCAAGGAGTGTCTTCAAACAGGGGCTTGTAAGGCAGAATTGCGAACTCTAGATACCCATGGTGCCCAGACCTCCATCACTCTGCGTGGCTGTGAGCAGAGTAACACAGGCCTCCCCTTGACTATTTGCTCAGCAAATGGAGAGGGAAGATACAGTGAAAAAGGTGGCCAGCGCGGTTCCCACAGTGGCACGTGGGCAGCAGGTGTGCTCCCAGGGACTGCCTGCCCACAGCTGGGGCTGTGAGCCGTCACAGCTACCGAAAATAGCATGGGCTGAGGGAAGTCAGAAGGCAGTCTCTTGATTTGTGTCCTGCAGACTCTTCCTATCTCTGATGAGGGCTACGTTAAGGAAAACAGGGCTGTTTATCAGAACTGAGGTGTCGCTTGTCATCCAGCCATTTTTTTCCCCCAGATATTCCTCAGAGCAACATGTAATGTACAGTAGAGGATGCTGTATTGTTTGCCTTTTTTTTTTGACATGGCAATTATTATTTGTAAAGGAGATATTAATCAAAGGAGATTCATACCTACCGACAAATTAATTCACCCTATCATCTTTTACTTTTGGTTAAATGGTTTGATATCTTTGTGTGGTAGAGCATTAGCTGTATCACATGTTCACGTTGCAAGTCAGAGTGGTCAGTTCTTGATCTGCTGTATACAGGCACTTAAGATCACAGCTTGGTTGTGATCTGGGTGTCATTCTGGGAATTGCTCCCCTGCGCATCAAAAATCTGGCCTTTCTCTGAGTAGGGAACAAAAGAGGAGCTCATAGAAGTTGCTCATTGCTGTTAGTCATGCAGCAGCCGTGACCTTGTTTGTTTTGAGCTAGTTTTCGGATGAAGCAAGCATTGACATTTCTTTCCTCTCCTTTTAGATTGATGGGTGGAAGTAGTCCTTGGGATTTGGCTATTTTCAAAACAAAATATTTGACCTGAAAGGTAATATTTATAGCAGGCAGCTAATAGAAAACACGCTTGCCCTCTCCCTGTCTCCGTGTCTGTTGTGTATGCGTGTGTGTGCACCCTGGGTTCCCTCCCTGGGTCCCTCCTGGGCCTGACCTCTGCTGCGTGTGCTGCAGCTTCATTGACTTCACCTCCTGTTGCCTCCTCCTGATAAATGAATCACTGGAAGCAGCGGGGCTCGGCATGCGGTGAAGGAGGGTGCAGGAAGTTCACGGCAGTCCCGTGCCATTCTGACCCTCTGCAAATGTCCCCTCCTGCCGGGGTGATGGATGGCACAGGGCTTCTTTGTCAGTCACTCGTGAACTCCGAAGGTCACCGTATTCTCTCACCGTATTCTCTTTCCAAAGAGACCCCCGGAGGGATGTTGATTTAGTGACATCCAGCAAGGACTGACCCTGTCAGTCAGTGCTGTGATGTTGGAGCGGGGAATAATGTTAGCGTTGGGTCACTGGGTCTAAAGCAGGAGCCAACGATAGCTGGCCTCCATAAAAGCCCTCCTCCAGCTCGCCGATTGGATCTGGCAGGTGGGAAGGGGCTATTTTGGATGAAGTATCTGGCTGAAGGAGCAACTGCAGTCCCAGCTCTCTTGCAGTGCAAGTGTTTTGCATTTAAGCAAGGTCTAGGTGAGGCATTCTCATTTGCTTGCGAACAGGCGTTCTCCCTTTTTTGCCTTGAGGAAAAATTACCTTATCAGAGGGACAGGAGGGTCTCTAGGGAGCTTAAAAATGGCCATGTAATTAGAAGTGGTGCCTCCAGTTTTTTAGGCTTCATTTTTCTGTCAAGTTTAGATTTGAACAAATCTAATTTTCTCATGTTTGGACCTCTGTGCATGCCAATAAATCTGTTATTGTTCAGTGAGGGTTTACTGTGACCGAGGTGGTTCAGTGGGATTCGAGGTAGGTACAGAACAGGCAGTGAGGTGCCAACACCATTAAAATTAATATGGAGAGATGGAAGCAAACCTGTTGCAAAAGCAGTGTTTGGAGTGAAGTGTGAAGAACCTGGGCTGAAATAAGCAGAGTTCTAGTCTCCTTTCTCAGCCTCTACCTGAGGTGCAGCACTAGTGGGCCTACCACTGACATTCACAGTACTATAGTCTAGTCATAGCTGTAGACATACCGTATATTTGAAAATGCACCCTGTTTTGTTCAGCCAAAATTTCTGATACACCAAACAGCAGTGGCTTCACGGCAGTCCTAAAACTGAAGACCCGACACAAAAATCTATCATTCCTCAAACATCATGAAGATCCAGTTTCTGGTTCAGCCATTACGGGTTTGGAAATAGAGATCATACTCTAAGCAAGTTGGAATTTGAGTGAATTTAAGCTGAGTATTTACTAAAGCTCTATTTAGACTGGGCCATGATGAGGCTGGATTGCAGAGCTACAGGCTGCGATCAACACTCAGCAGGAGGTTATTTAGATTAAATACCAACTGTCTTGGAATGGTGGGAAAAGTTTCAGACAGAAGTTTTATTTACGGTTTTTTTGGACAAAGTTGTGGACTTGCAGTAATATTTCAGGAATTCCGCTGGACCGATAGTTTGCCTCCTTGAAGAAACATTCGTTTTGCATTGCAGTATTCTTGAATTCAGCTACTCCCTTACATATCCGGTGATGAATACAGTTGATATCCAATTTGCTCCCCTCCTTTATCTCCTTACTGTGAGACTGTAATCATCCTTTTGCTTTCTTTCAGTCTGCATTTTTTTTGCCAAGAGAAAAACAAGTCAAGAGAACTTTTTGTTTGGGGCTGGGGAGAGCTTCACAATTTTCTCATTTTTCTTGAGGATTTTTTCCATTTTCCCTCTTTTTCATTTTTCATGTTCACCTTCCTTCTCACCTTGCTTTTTCCCCGTCTCCTGTCCAAAGGGTGAGCTTGCTCCTCCTTCTCACCCACTCTTTTATTTTTGAAAATAAGAATGATGACCGATTGCTCCCCCCACACACACACTTCGTTCCATCTGCTTTTCCACACCTGTTTCTTTCACTCTGGCTTCCTTCAAGTTTTAGTGCAGGTTTTCTCATGTTTTGCTTTTCGTTTCTCCTCTGTGATTACGCTGGATCCCCTGTTTCTCCTCCCTCCTCCTTTCCAAGCTGCCAGCCCTGGGCTTGCTTCCTCCTGCCCAGCCCCGACGGAGGATTTTGCAGCTGGGCTGAGCAGCGCCTGCTGCTATTCTGGTGTCGCAGACGCTCTCGTGCTTTTCCCATTTTCTCCCAGCACGGCAGCTTTCAGTTCAAAGGCTAATGTGATTTGCATCGTTTTATTTTGGGGTCAGCACTTTTTTATAACTAATGTGTGTAGGAAGCAACCATAATGACTGTGTTGCAGTGCTCTAGGCTTGAAGTGTATAGAACGGGGTCCACCAGCTTACTTTCAGAATGAATGCACAGTGTATAAAAATCAGAGAGGAAAAATTATATTCAAGCACTTTAATGTCCCTGTAAACAGAATGAGTGATTTCGTAAACAAATGTGGCAAGCACCTCCCTAAAATTAAATAAAAGAAAAGCATATTTCCTGTAATATTGCTTCATGTTTATATGGGGTCTCTTATCTATTTCTGGCTCCATGAAACGAGCAATACAAAATACTGGAAATTGTAGTTAGACTACTAAAGGTCTCCAGTCTTTCTCACTTAGGCAAGTGAGATTTCCTGTTTCTCGTTGTTGTGTGGCTACCATGACGAAGGTATTCTGCACAATTGCTAATTTCATCTGAAAGTGTTTTTTTAAATTCTTTCTTTTGAAGGCATTCTCAATCACCACAATGTTTTCCTGAAATTGGTTTTACTAGTTGGTGTATTTCTTTTGCCTCAGTTACTTTTTGTTGTCTGCATTGGAGCTCAGAAGTTCCAGGTGAGACTGTGCGTACCAAAAGCAGTCGATGGAGCTACACTGTCCTTGTCACACAGCACTGTGAAATAAATCACTGCACAAAGGGCCTTGGCTCTAATGGGCTAAAAGCAGCTGCTCTCCAAAAGCCACAAGCGCAGGCACACACTGCATGTCAGCAGTGAACTGGTTGGAAGGTGGTGGAGGTCTTGCAGGCAGAACTAATCAGAAAGAGTCAAATGCTAGAACAAAACTAAGTGACCCCATGGCCAGTGCTTAGCAGATGGGTAAGCCCAAAGTATTTTGTCTGTCAAGGTGCAGTTTGAAAGGCTGATGTACGAAGTGTGGGTGCTGCTCAGCGTAAGCTGAGGAAGCCCAGGTGATCTCAATTTCCAAGCGAACCCCACGCGTCCTTGCGTGAGCTGTGCAGGTCAGGCTGGGCAGCTGACATCCACTCACTGTGTTAGAAAGTGATGCAGACTTGTCATTAATAATTTCAACAAAATTTGACAATATAGGAATTGTAAAATCTGTTAAAATAAAACTGAAAATACCAAAAGCTTTTGATCAAAATCTACTCAAGCTCAAACTGAAACTATCTTATTTGATTTTCCACTGTCACAGTGAAACCAAATACTCATTAAATCACTGTTACAGTATTTAACATCCTCATGTCTTTTAAGTAGTCTGAAGGAGAATTTTTTTCCAGCAAAATAGTTTCACCAAAGTCACGTTAATCATCTGGACTTTGCTGAGTGGGTTAATCAAATTGCAATTTAATATCTGAACCACAAACACCATGGCAATTGCACAAAGCTCTTGGGTTACACTTTCAGGTCTTACATCCTAGTTATTCCGCTACCATCCTGCCCAGCACAGAAAATGCTGTAATATGTAAAAAGCTTATAGCTCTTAATCAAAAACTAGAGGTGAACAATCTCAAAACACATAACACACTTTTAAATATTGTCTCCTGCAGACCCTTGTAATGTTTAAACACAGATTGTTTCTCACAGCACCTGTCTCATAGGAGCTTTTGGGGAGGGTCTCATATATATGCAGTTTCATCTTCTTATCCTGATGATGAAGAAACTGGAAATACCCTTGCTATTTAGTTTAAAAAGATGTCAACATACATTGGAAGATTAAGATTGAAAAAAAGGAAAAAAAACACAGCAAAAAACATGAGCAAAAAAGGCTTCACAGGTCTTCAGCTTGTGCAGCACTTTATCACAAGTGGTGGAAGTGCAAAGTAGGTGGAGGTGACCTTCTCAGGAGTTGTTTTCTGCAGTGCAGAGAGAGACTGATCCTTGTCTGGTGTGCACTGACTTACATAGCTCTCTCATTCCAAGGTGCTTACTTTCACAAACTGTGACCAAAATGACAAGCCATCTCAGACGATGCTAGATACTGGGGATTTAGGAGTGACGCCTTGTGTTGGCCAAGCAGGAGCCACCACAGGAGTATGGACCATGGCAGCTCTGGTTTGTAGGCAGTTGGGTTCGCGTTTGCAGGAGGTCCCAGTTAGTGCACGTACATCTAAAAATGATTAAACAAAATTTTAAAGTAGTTTGGGATTTTGTGCCAGGGTCTGTGAGCACCCCTCTGCGTGCCCCATCAAAATTCAACCTGAGAAAGGCCACTTCAGGAAGTGTGCTCTTCTGCTGTCGTAACATCCCTGCTTTCCAGAGAGTTCAGCATAAAACTATGATTAATATAATTGTTAAAACAGACAAGCAGCCTCTCGAAATTCAAGCACTCAGCTCAGTTGCTAGAATGGTTGCACATCAGCAGTAAAAAAATAAATTCCTCTACAATAAATGACATGTTCTCTTTTGCTAATCTAAAGAGTAACATTCCTGTTCTTCATGTAAACAAGGCAACAATCTTCCTATTTTGGATTTCATCAGTATGTCACAGTTTATTTTCCAAAATCTAATAAAACAGATGGGAGAAATTCTTTGAAACTCATTAAAATGAACCCTAATATATATAATTTAAAATGTGGTTTCTCTGCTTCTACAAGCTGTTTGCATGCTATGCTCCACTACTGGTTTAAGATCTCTTAGATGAGGAAGGAGTGATGAATAACAAAGCTGCAGCTTTCCCCAGTGTGGGGGTGACAGACTGCCGGAGCAGAGATTTCTACCAACACAAAGAGAATTCCTGAGAAGGCGTAAGGCTGCTATTTATTGTGGTAGCCTCTAAGCCTAAATAATAACTCTGTAAATTGAATATACAGATCCCACATTGCTGCCTTATACCCCTTCCTAAGAGGATATTTCATATCTCAGCTGAAAACAAACATTTGAAGTTTTTTTTGCCATGGATTTCTGCAAATAATGTATTCAGCTTATGCCTGTGTCCTTTCTTACAAATTTGGGCCTAGGTTCTGTCTCTGAACAAATATTGCAGCCAAGAAAAATCCTTGGCTTTGTATTGATGACAAATTTAATTTTCAGTCATGAAATTTCAAGGCAAGATTATGAATTAATGCAAATTTGTAAGGTATCAGTTTGACAGCACACACAAAAATCATGGAAAGGTAATTTATAGGTTATCACTTGCAGCATCATCAGGAGAGTTTTACACGGGCCCAAATTTGTTTCATGAGCTCACAGGAGCTCTGAACAGCACAGCCCCCAACCTTAAGTGTCATAGAAGTAAGAAAATATTCATTTCTCTGTCACTATTAATTTGATACTGAGCTGTGATAGATTTAGGAAAGAAACTGTGTTAGAAATGCTATTTATTTCTATATGAAGAGCTGCAGGCAATGTATGAGGAATGCTGTGGGGTTAACACACTTTGGACAAAAAATATGGGTTCAGTGTATTGCACATATAAAGCATTATAATTTTTTTCCCCTCTAGATTAATATATTATGTTTAGATGATAGGGGGAATATAAGTAAGGCTCCGGTGCTGCAAGCATTCAGTAGGATTGCCCATGGCAGCAAAGCTGAGTGTACTCGTTTGTCAAACAGGCGATTTAGACAGATAGTGGGATCCATAACTGAGAGTTTTGTTTGCTTGCTTGCTCATAAATGGTTTATTTTGGGCTGATCTGAGGTTGGCTGTGTGCAGAGGGCATCAAGCCATGTTCTGAAGTAAACCTGCTTTGTTACATTTGGAAAAAATTATTTGGATTATGGTTTTCCCTCAAATTATTAACAGGCACAAATGGTGTTTGATTTAACTTGCTTTTTATTTACATAATGATCAATGATAGGGTGGTATCTGAATTAGCTTGGAAGTAATATAACTGTTTTTGTTTGACCTGGTTTCTACATTTGGGTAAGTTTCATTTTCCTACATGTAAATATCCATAAAAACATGTTGAAAATTTCAGGTCTCACCTAGTTATTCGCTGTTGCAGCTACCGCTATCTTTATGAGTTTGATTCTACAAACACTTAGGTACCAATGCTGTACTTGATGACCTGTTAACACACATTGTACAAATAAAACCCCCTCGGTTTCATGTAATTCTAATGTAATATTTTTCTAAGAGAATCACAGAAATAAGAGATAGAAAAGTCAACTCATGAGAACTTTTTGGTTGTATAACACTGTTTCCCAATTCCTGACTTTCATCTAATGTTTCTTTGTGATTATTTTTATTACTTACCAGTTGTCTGTTACTTAATAGATGGACAGATACTACACGTTATTTAGGTAGAAGGCTTTCTTTGCCCCAGAAGCTCGAGCAGTTAGTCATGTTATTATTATCCACGGAACATTGTTTTTCCTATGGAAAGACTGGTAGCTAAGCTGTTTATAAGCTGGCCACTAAGGAGGCGTAAAACCCCATACGGTTCTGACTGTTCCTCTATACATGGAAAGTACAAAATAATTTAAGAACTGTGTTTCTCTTTTTTACTCAGACGATGTTCCGAGTAAGATTTCAGCAGAATTGCTTTTGTGATGCAGCAAAAAAAAAAAAAACCTGTCCAAGGACTCCACTGTTTGTCCTGTCCCTCTGTCTTTCTTTTTTTTACAGCTTGCAAACAGACGTCGCAGTTACCCAGATTAACCTCTTCTGAGTTTTGCTTTGTTCCCCCCTGTATTTGGATCAGGCTTCTCTCTGGGTGGGGCGAAAAGTGAACTCTCCTAACATACAGTACAAATTAGATCTTTTTAAAAACAAAGAGTTCTCTTAAGAATAGCTGTATTTTATTTCTGACAAAAGAAGGGAAAACACAAGTGCAGCGCACTAAATCAAGAAGTCAAATGTGTGTAATCTGATGCCAAGTGTAAACATGTATGGACTTTACAAGGCTTGCCGACACTAGACACTCTGATTTTCTTTCATTTGAAAAAGTGCTTTTGAGTTTTCACAGTAGTGCTTGCAAGAGGCAGTCAAAATCGCAAAGTGAATAAGAGCAGGTCTATACAACAGCTCGTGTTGAATCAAGACATTTTTAATTTAGGGAAATGGTATTTTTCTGCTCAGAGCTAATATAAATTTCATAGATCTAACTGCATATGCAGCAGAGCCAAACTTTTTGGCAGAAAGTTTCTTAAGTGAATACTATAAAAAGTTGCTAAAGAGTCAAAATATGGTCCCTCACATACTAACAAAATTGTTTGATTTCAAGGGAGGTTAAGCACCTAACTACCTCAGGATATTGGCCCTAAAGACCACCTGAATACTCTTCCAGCACTGGAGGGCCTGAATACCTTTCTGTATTCACTGAAGGAAAAACAGAGTGCAGGATTTGGTGATTTAATAAACAAACATGTTGTCTTGTCTTCACTGCCATTCTATCAGGCTGCTGCTGTAACAAATCACAGTATTACTCCATCTGTGCAGTACTGCTGAAAAACTGTAAATTTTCTGGCCGCTTAACATTTGTACTGAACAGTTGAAGCTGTATTAATTACATATCTGTAAGCGCTCTCGTACTGAATGTTGGTTGGGTAGATCCCAGAGGTCTGCCAAGGAATTTTTCACATAATTTTAATGTTAACAGTATTTTTGTAGCTGGGTATTTATTTTACACATATCACAAGGATTTCTAAGCACTAAAAAAAATTGTATTTGCAGTTAGTGAGTGGAACTTCTGTTCTTTAGCTTTACCTCTAATTACACCCCATGACTGTGAGAAACGGTGTTTCATTTTTACTTGTTCATGCTTTAGAGCAGTTACCAGATTGCTTTGATATTGTGGTAGGGAGACAAATGTAGTGGCTTTAGCCCTTTAGATTTCTTCTGAAGACGGTCAGGTGATGGTCCTTATTTCTTGTAAAGAGGGAGATACTGATGAAAACGCAGTTATAGTAGTTTTTCTATGCTGAGAGACAGTGTGACCCACAGTGGATGCTCTGAGTCTCTTATGAATCACAGAATTATAGAGTCATAGAACGTTCAAGGTTGGAAGGGACCTCTAGAGATCATCGAGTCCAACCCCCCCTGCAAGGCAGGATCCCCTAGGGCAGCCACACAGGAGCGCATCTGGGTGAGTTTTGAAAGTCTCCAGAGAAGGAGACTCCACAACCTCTCTGGGCAGCCTGTGCCAGTGCTCTGTCACCCGCATAGTAAAAAAGTTTCTCGTCATGTTGAGGTGGAAGTTCCTGTGTTCTAA
Organism: Apaloderma vittatum; assembly: GCF_000703405.1. Lineage (NCBI taxonomy): Eukaryota > Metazoa > Chordata > Aves > Trogoniformes > Trogonidae > Apaloderma > Apaloderma vittatum. Next base: position 13,739 of record NW_009731452.1, on the reverse strand, counting down.
CTTAAACCCGTTATTTCTTGTTCTAATTCTGGGCACCACTCAGGGGAAGTCAAGGATACGGGAGATGCTACACCACCTTTCTTCCTCCCCTCCTTCTCCTCCTCACTTGGACAGCAGCTCAGCCCACCATACGAGCTACAGCAACCGTAGAACCAGTCCAGACTAAGCCACTCTGCACTTCTGAAAAATTTGCCACCAGAAGCCAGCCGGAGGAGTGGATGACTTGCAGCTCTGGAAAAGTACAGTGCTCAAAGAGCTGCCATGAGTAGTTCAGGATCACCACACTAACCCAGTGCCCCTCGTGCTGAGCGCTCCCTACCTAGGCCTGCAGGCAGAGAGAACAGCAAGACGCTGGGTTCACCGTGCCTGGGAGATACCCCATGGCAGGCAAACTCCCACCTGCCCCACTCTGGACATGCAGAGCAAATGTAGCACTAGCAAAGTCCTCAGCCCTAAAAATGTCTAGGGAGGGCAGTGTGATCAGTTCCCTCTTCATAACCACCCCTGGGCACAACTACTTTAGTAGGTTGTGGCTGCTCCTCAGGAAAGACTGACAGGAGGGGATGAGATGGTGTGCTGCCACTTGCCCTGCCTGTGCCACCCGACCCGAGGGACACTTTCCGAAGAAAGATCTAGAAAAGCCTAGACAGGCTCAAAAAGTGCTTCTCTTTCCATCCACTCCTCCCCCAAGCTTTTTCCATGTAAAAAAACCCCAGAGAACTGGCTCCTAAAAGTCACTTGGATGAATATAAACTCTTGAAAGTGTCACGTAGCCCTTGGAATAATTCCAAATAAACCCCAGCTTATTTGGAAAAATTGCTCCTTGAAAGAAATGCACAAACATTGGTCTCAATCCAAAGCCATGAAATCAACAGGGAGACTCATTACAGAGGGCTTTGGATCTGGCCCATTGGTGGCTATGACCAGAATGATGGTCTGTAACAATAAATCATTTTTAGATTTCTGTTTTACACATGCCTGCAAAATTTTGGTGAGAGGAGAAAGAAAAGTACAACCTTCATCTACCTTCCAATGAAATCTCCTCCTCTTTCCCCAACTTTTTGAAACTACAGTTTATGGACTCTCTTATTATTTTACTTTGAATGCAGTACCTTTTCTCTTTTTACAAAGATGAGAGATATGTGTAACTATTTAGAATGAAGAGTGAGTTAGCTGTACCAAGGACTTTTAATGCTTTTAATTTTCTTTTTTGTTTGTTTTCCTTAAGTGCTCCTTTTGTGGAATTACCTGAATCCATAGGTCATCCCAGCTAGTTTTAAGTGCCTATGATACAGAAAAAGAAATGGAGATAAGAGAACAGCAAGGAATTTTTTGTGCAATTACCTGAATCCATAGGTCATCCCAGCTAGTTTTAAGTGCCTATGATACAGAAAAAGAAACGGAGATAAGAGAACAGCAAGGACTGAAAGAAAAATTTAGTTTGTCCTAATTAATGTGTTACATACTGAGTTCTTCAATGTACTTTTGCATAACAGGAGCCTGAAAGTTCCTATTTGCTGGTATCATTTGCGATTTTTTTTTACCTTAGAACAGTGATCCCAGTTCACTTGCTTTGTCAGAAAACTACAGGCTTCACTCAGAGAGAGTTGCTGAATGCAGTGAAGAACAAAGCATTGATCTAGAGCTTGGAGAAAGGAGTTATTATGAGTTAGAATGTCAGAATTTTTTACCTGCAGAAAAATCAAGAAAAAAGTAAATCAGTGCAGAGAATATGGGGTCTTTAGACCATCACTTGTAATATAATCAAACCCCAGCTTCCAAGAACTGCAAGTCAAGTTTTAAGGTCATGAAGTTGGCTTAGAAGCACACATTATGAAAGTAGTATTTTGAGTTGTTTAATTAGCCTTCTGGGTTTGTTACTATTAGATTTTGGTTTCAGGCTTTTCTTTGTCACCAAGAAGACTAGACTCTTTCTTTCTCTCATGAATGCTGAGATTCCAACAAAATTACATGACTTTTTAATACAAGGCTTTTAAAAAACCCCTGTCTTGTAAGGCTCACAGTGAAATTCTTTAGAGCTCACAGCACTGGGTTTGCATAAAGTACTGGCTGATGGTAGATAAGCAGGGCCTCCAAGCCAACTGTGATAAATATATTCTGTTCCTCACCTCATCTGATAGATATCATCTTAACATCCTAAAATATTGAGCTCATAAACTCTTAAGGAGCACCTGCCACCTTTAACTGTACAGAATAGTCTCTGCTGTGCCTACGGTGCAGAGGTTCTGCATCTCACAAGCCAGGCTGGCAGTTCCAGGTGTGTCCTTTTCTCTCTTTTCTACTTAGAAAGGAGAAATCAGGAGGCAAGAGGGTGCAAAGAGGGCTCTGTCTCTTTAATTAGTTGTCTTTTCCCAGAAGCCGTGCAGATGGTGGAGCGTTGCCAGAAATAATAGATTTTCCTATTGACAGGTCTGGAAATTGAATAGAGACTAAAATTTTTCAGGTCATCTGGAAGAACTGGCAACAGTGCATCTGAGAAATTCTGTTTCGGCGGAGAAACAGCAGGAGGGTGCTCTAGTGGGTTTCATTAACTGGCCTGCTAGGATTAAAAGTATGTCTGTATGATGTTTAAGTGTTTCAGAGAGATGAATCAGATTCCACTCTTCTGGTAGACTCTCAGTGAAGACAACAACATTCTGGAAACAGGACCAGATTTGCAGATAAGCTCTACAGGCTTACATCTTGGTTTAAACTTTGGGATTCATATGATAGCGGAATCTCATAAGTGGGATCTGGTTTCTCCTTCTGGAGAAGGTAAGAAGGCAGAAGAGAAAAGATGATCCATACTTCTTCCCTTAGTTGTGAAAGTGGATGGCTATTTCAAGGAGAAGAGAGTTGCAGCTGGGTTTGGGCACCTGGGATGCCATGAGGTTGTCTCATCAAGTCCCAAATGAAGGAGGCTTGGCAGTCTTGAGGAAAAGATGATCTGAAATGGTGTGGTTCAGGTGATCTGAATGTCTGGGCTATCCCCTCCCTCGTCCCTCATTTTTTGTGGCTGGAGAAGGACAATAGCACAGCACTGTGCAAAAGGGACATAGTAATTCCTGATTTTGCTCATCACTACATCTTATCAGCTCCTTTTTCTGGGTGCATGAGGCTGAGTGAACAAGGAGAAGCTCTCACACTGAGATGGGCCCTGATGCATGGGGAGGTAAAAGGCGTCTTAGTCCCCTTTGACCAAGAAAATTCATACTTGGCCCCATTTGTGCAAGTTACTGCTTCTAGTTGGAAGAAATGGTTGAACCAATGTGCATTGGTTTGGTTTTTGTTGTTTTGAATTTTGTTTGGGGGGGGTGCTTACACTTTGAGGTGGTCTTTTTAGTGTTGAATGCTCAGAGTCTATATGCTGTTATATACAAAATTTAATGTGGTTTCTTAAATACTTTGCAGTCCTGCAAATACAGGATTATTTGCTTTCCAGATTCTGAATGGAGCAGTAGTATGTGTGTGTATATATATATATATATGTACGTGCAGATGTGTTCACTTCCAGCAGATGTGGAAATAAGGGAGACCTGAGAGGGATAAATGAAGACTCAAAAGTGAGTCTCAGAGGAGATAAGTGGTGAAAATGGGTGAACGGAAAACTCCACTTCTGTGGGAAAACATGGAGGAACAAAACCACAAACAGGAGAGGAAACAGTGAAATCTAAACAGTGAATTGCAGCAGCAAGCTGCAGAAAATGTGATTCTGAGGAACAGAGCACGGACATGCGTCATTGCTGAAGATCAAATATGTGAGGAGTGCTTTCCTGCTTCCCCATCCCCAGTACCTTCACGGAAAGCTCAGCCTCTCCTGTCCACCTTATTTGTTCAGTAGTGGACTTCATACGACTGATTCAGTTCTCATTAAACTGATTTACTGGGCTCCCTGGCTCTGCTCAGCTTCAGTTTATTCCTACTTTGTTTAAAATTCGGGAAGTGCTGGGGGAGGGGACAGGACACTAATGGCCGTTCTCGTGCAAGTGGAGTGGTAGCTGATTTATTGCAAAGGTTATAAAGGAAAAGTATTAAGTGTGTTCCATTCTGCTTGGCAAAGCCATCCTGCACAATGTCCAACAAAACCCTGAGAGCACTGGTTTGTACAAAAAAAAAAAAGGGAGGGGAGGAGGGGTATGCGTGTATGTGGAGGGGGGACGTTCCACCAAAGATGTGCTCTTCTTCTTTTGAGCATTAATTAAGATTGTAAATCACAGGCAACATGAAACAACTGTATTCGGCGGAACGTGGACAGTTCTGGAGTTCTGCTGTGCTTGCGAGATCCGTTTGAATACCTACACTGAAACACTAATGGGAGAGCAAACTTCAAAGAGAAATTTTGGCATGGGGAAGTGGTCTGCAGGACCATTACATGGATAAAGTTGTAAGATAGACTCCTCCATGCAAACTGGGAAGGGAGCTGGAATGAAAGTTTGAAAGGTTTATAGGAACTTGGGCTTTTTTTCTTTTCATGCACAAACTCAGTCCTGCATTAATTTGGTCTCATCTTGACACAGGCTTTTGTATTTGTGTTTTGAATAAAAGGAGGGAGAGGAAGGTGACAGCAAAAAAAAAAAAGTGCTTGGATGTTGAAAAGCACAGTTAATAGTCTTTAAAATTAATTTTCCTTTTCTAATAAATGGTTGAGGGAGCTCTTTTGTCACATCATAAGTAATGGTGGGTCACATTCCCAGGTTTATAGAAGTTAAAGCCTAAACTTGTTATGATCAGGTAGTTTTCTCTTCACCAGGACATCAGTTACAGAAATTCACCTAGTAATTCCTGCGTAGATCTCATGTCCTAAATGAATGTGCTAAAGCTTGTTTTCAGGAAGCCATCTAATCTCAATTTAAAGGTATTAAGTAATGCAGAAACACACCCCCCCCGTGTCAGGTTGTTCACTTTGTTATTAGTTATTTAAAATAAAACTTAATCTTTAAAATTCCACTTTATTTCTCCATGACTTCATCTAGTTTCAGTTTCTTGCTAATGTGTCTGTACTGGGCTGCAGTGGAGCTGTGCTAGTGTAGTTGAGAAGATGATTTTCACCCATTGTAGAATATCGTCCATTTGTTCTTCATATTACTTTGGTGTAAAGCTACTAGATGGAAATAACATCTTGATGAAAAATGGTCTGTCCTTAATAGTTAATTCACAAGCAACTTATTTCCCAGTGCAACATATTTATGTAATTATAAGTAAACTTCTGTCCAACTGCTTGTCCGGGATTCCTTGAAGCATTTTTGGTTTGTCAGCTGTGGTTTGAGATGTAATTGATAATGTGAGGGATTCCAGAATAGCTGATGAGGTTAATTTTCCTTCTTGTAGAATATGATATTGTAATTAAGATGCTGTCTTTAGATTTGCAAGATAGATACAGATACATAAAGTTGAAAAGAGTAACTTTGAAAAAAGATCTGGTGTTATTTATATTTAGTATATAGGAATCAGGAGCCCTGTTTGCAACAATAGTTCCCATGCTTGCCATAAAGCTGCTTCTGGCCTTATTCATTTTATGCTATCAAAGGACCATCAGTTATGATACTGCTCTGAAGACTCTTCATGAATACCGATACATTATTTCTGTATCTAAATGTAATATAAGTGTTTATGCAATAAGCAGGGAAAAGGAATTTGTTCTATTAGAAGAATGTGCATACTAGAGGGTTTATGAAATGAGAATTCAAGTGCCTTAAACCAAAGGTATCATTCAGAGTACTTGGACTTGTTTTAACTTGCAGAAAGAGCCAATTTATCTGTATGCTACTTACGTTGTCATGGAAAGTACTTGATGTAAAGCACAGCGTATCTGCTGCTTTGCCAACATAGTACCACTTCAAAACAGTACTTCTCATTTCCTTAATGACAGAAAAAAACACATGAACTGTCTTTCTATTATATTTAACGCAGCCTCTTCTCTTTTTTTCACTTGAGAACAAGGATTGTGCTAGCTTACCATGTGGTGCCTTTCAGAGGGACTCAGGTGGTCTTGAAAGGATTGAACCATAGCGCAGTCATGTGTTTGAAAAGGCTTATGCTCGCACGTAAGGCTTACGCTTGCATGTCCAGATGTAAATACTTTAAAGGGTGCACAGTCTTGAACTGTACCTGTGCTAGAAAAAAAAGCAGTTTTGTCAGGAAGTCTGAGATAGACACCTCTGTTATTTCCCCGCTGTTCTCTTTCTATCAAAAAAGGAAACACAGTGTAAATTAACACTGTATTAATAGTTATCTTTTTTATTTTTAAAAAAAGGGTATTTCAGTGTTATTGTGGAAGTTGATAAAAAGGCACGCTTTCAACTTGCCAAACTCGATGCATCACCACTGATTCCTGTGGACCTAAACCAGGGCTTCTTACACCAGCCAGGGTGGCAGCGTTCAGCTGCTGAGGATATGATGTGCAGCCACCGTGCAAAAGCATGCTTTCGTTATCCAGTTGTCTTTCTGGCAGTGCTGTGGCTCATTTAGATTGACTGTGGCTAAATATGTGGTCACAGGTTAGACGTGCATAAAGACTTCTAACCTAAAATGATTGACAGATGAGAAGGATCTGTCCCAGGCTCTCTACAAGGAGCACAATGTAATCCTGGTTCCCGAGTTGCCCTGGTATGTATATTCTTTTCAGTTCTTGGGTCGTCCAAGAAGAGTATCTATCCATAGCCCAGGGATTTATGTCAATTCACACATGCTTCATGTGTACGGGAAGCAGGGAAACCTTTCTGAATGAGAGGTGATAAAGACAATCAAGGAAAGTTTTGGATTTTCTATTTCTTGTTAACTTCAAATCAAGATCTAGTGTGTTCCTGGGAAATATGCTCCCTGTAAATGAATAATTACTAGTAAATCCCTGAAATGGAATTACTAGCTGTGTGAAAAACACCTGCTAGTGCTGTGTAAATGAATGGGCTTTCTGCCCATGCTGGCTGAATCTGTGATAGCAGAACAGTTGAGCAAATGCCCTTCAACAACGTTTGTTACCAATGTGGTTGCTGTTGTACAGTGATCTGTCTGTCTATACACACGGGTATGCATGCTTTAAGTTTCATCTTGTAGCAAGTATATTGACTTGGAAGAGAGAACATCCAAGCTAAACTTCATAGTCTCCCTTTGTCTCCAGTGAGATTCTGGGCAGGGAGCTGTGGTGATGTATTTTCCACCCAACTTCACATGCTAGAATTTGAGTCAGTACTCTCAGAGCTGCCTTCACTATCCATAGAAAAAAAACCCCATCCAGCATTTCCAGCATGTTCATTAGTCTCTGTCAGACAAGTGGAGAAGTTTACGTTTAGTCAGATGAAACTGACACTTAGCACGAGACTTTAAAATGCATTCAGACCTCCGATGATGCAGGCAGATACACACTGGACACATTGTCAAAAGGTTCTGGAGATCAGTTCCCCAAGGAGACAAAATGACAGTCTCTGAGCCTCTGAGTTAACGATTTTAGTCTACTGGGCATAGGAACCTTAGGTGCTGGAAATCTATACTAACTGGTGGTGAGGGTTGCTGGCAGTTTTGGCCTGACTCAGCCAACACCATTCGACTACTCCAGGTGGTAAACACAGACGGGGGATAATTGGTAGGTGACTTAGATGCAGCCCTGTCGTAGAGGCTAAAAGGTGATGGTAGAGGGGACATAGGGCTTTCTGGGTGAGTAGTCTGAATTGCCATAAAATGGTTACAGCCATGACTGTAGCCTGTGTCCTCTCTTGTTTATTAAATCATGGCTATAGTGTTCCTGCGTCGGAGTTGTTTATGAGCATAAGTTAAAGCTTGTGGAAGAGTGCCTAGCCAGGGTAGTTTACAGCTGGAGCAGTTCCTTCATCCATTTTGCACGCAGCTGTACAAATCCTTGTGTTTTTATCATTGGGGAAGACTGGGGTGGGGAAAGGTAAGTGTGCCTGCACGTAGAAAGATGGGGATGGCAGCAACCGCTTTAAACCAGCATTGCTGCCAGACGCTTGTTCTTCAAATGACACCCCTTCAAATGACACCCCCTGTCGACTTCACCTGCCAATCCATGTCCATTTGCATAGTTCAGTATATTGGCTTCAGGGAGCCCTCAGAACAAAGGCTTTCCTTAGAAAACTCAGACCTTACTCAGATAAAACTCCCACTCATGCCCCAGGGAGTTTTGCATGATGAAGGATTACAGGATGGTGTCTCAGCATTACAGTGTGTACCGCTTGTATCCGCTCTTTAGTTTTGTGGATGAGTAAGACTGTGCCCCTTTAGAAGGAAACTTGGTTTCCCTTTGCTCCTGCTCAGTTTGCTGGAAACCTTTTTACCATCCTCTTTGTAGGCTGAAGGTGGGGCCTTTGAGGAACCTTCAGGGGAAGAGAAAGGGCACCCACAAGAAGGAGGTGCCTTGAGTGAATGTGGGGAAGGAGAGGGCTTTGAAGAACTTAGCCAGTGGCGTTTGATTTTTGTGAATTGTCCATACTCACACCCACGTGGGCCCCAGGGTTTCAGGGTTGAGGAGTTACTCAGCCATGGCAGGACTGCTCTTGAGTCCAAGCTCAGACTGTGAGTCTGTTCAGTGTTTGGGGATCCTGAGGTGCTTTTCCCCCCTCCTTTCCTGGTGTGGCAGGTATGCTGCATCATGTCTTTAGTTTCTCTGATTCTGCAATTGCTCGTTGTTACTTTGTGTGAGCAAAGCAGGCAGATGTTACAATAGCTTCCTAGTCAGCAGGTTGTGCAGTTTCTTATTTCCTTGGATGAAGCAGTAAAACAGTCACTTCAGGGCCTCATTTCATCAGCTGGAAGGTGACTAGTTAAAGTCTAACTAGCAGTCTCACACCCAGTGCCTGACAGGAACAGTCTTTGAAGACTATTAAGAAAATAAAAATTCCCTGCTCTGCCGTATAATAGAAATGAGTATACCTCAACAGCCATCCGCTCTAATCTGTTAGCCAGCCCTTAGCAGCTTACCAAGCCTGTATTTAACCTATTTCCCTAATGGCAATTAAGAAATGTTTTCATTTCCCAGGGAGAGGATTGCCAATGAAATCCCCCTGTGCGTCCTCCCCCTCCCCGAGTCCCCATCCTGTGGCTCCGCTCTCTCCCTCCTCTTCCCCACACCCCAGCTCCTTCTTCCTTAGCCCAAGGCATCCAAAGCATTCCCCGTGTGTTTGGGTAGCATGCAGTGAGGAAGAAATGATTAAGCAGCTGAATGTTTGAAATCCAGCTAAATGCACCGATTATTATCTGCTTAGGGCTTTCTTATCTCGAACTGTGTGGTGCTTAATGGCAGGCCCATTGTTTCCAGCTCAAAGGTATTAATGAAGGAATCAGGGCAGCAGGCTGATGTCATAGGTGGCTGAAAGGTGACTTGCTGCACTGATTTCTCTTACTCCACCCCTTTGCAAGTCCCTTCCAACTAGTTCAAGAGAAGGGTTAGTATTTTTAGAGGGGAGGGGTTTAAAAAAAAAAAAAAAGGCAGCAGCCAGGTTGCATTTGTATGTCTGGTAAAAGGATTGCAGAGGCCCTTAAATATCCTGCTTAGAAGATGTACTCTCTTAGCTTCTGCTCTACTTTCTCACTTCATAAAGACTCTGAACTGCTGGCGTGGGGTCTCAGTGTGAAAGCGGCCGGCCCGTGTTCACACCTGCCCTAGGCACTGGCCAGCAAACAACACTTTACGTTCTGACCTATATCCAAGGTGAGGTTTCCACTTGGTGTTTTCGATGCGAAGGACGAGCTGTGAGTAAGTAGTTGCCACCAAGGGTTAATTCTTGACGTGGATGCAGCCCCCAAGATGATGTAAAGCTTAAGGAAGTTCTTATGTAGTCGTGAATCAGTTGTGTTTTTTGTCACTCTTCCGAGTTAAATTACTTTTTTTTTTTTTTTAATGTACATATTAGATGCAAAGCAGTGTTTGTTGTGTGAAGAGAGACTTGTCTCTCTGGGGTGTGATATTATGAGTATGTTCATTTTCTATTACACAGCACAAGCAGGAAAAGAGGTGAAGATTCCAAGTAGATCAGATTTCATTGTCTTGTTTGTATTTTAATTATTTCTGTAATTCTTTTTGTGACAGATTTGATTTGACATTCTCTTTTTTTATCATAGACTTGAAAAACATGAAGCTTGCTTTGACTTTAACCTTAAGAATTAATAATGTTGCTCTACGCTGTAGAACTTGGCATCATACTGCCTACAAAATGATAAACACAAATAAAATTTCATATTTTTCTTACTTTTTTTTATGGACTCAGCTACAAATTTAAAGGAAGATGTGTTACTAGCAACTGACTTGTGAAGCTTTTGTGATTTATGGAACAATAAAAGAAAGATAACTTTTAGACAGTGGTGTTATAAGGTAGCAGGTAAAGAGTTCTTGTGTGCATACCTATGGAAGGAGGTCTCAGACAAGAATAAAAATAATGTGTGCTTTTTTTTAATGTGATCTGTAATTTAATCAGTGACTGCAGTTAAAAGTAATGTCTTTGCTGACATATAATTAGTAAGTTAGGATTTCTGTCTTACCTAAACGAATGAGTGAAGGGTTTACTCCTTGGAGGGTTTTTTGTTGTTTGTTTATTTTTCCCTGTTTCAGTTTAGTTTTGATCTAATGAACATGTAGTAGTTTTTTATGCCTATTGAAGGAGCTGTCTAAACAGTCTACTAGCAAAGGCTAGACTTCAGAAGAGAAAGCAGAGGTGGAAAAAAGGTAGCACTGAATACCCATACATGCACCAGATCCAGCTGTGCTGTCTTGGTGAATAAAACTTGCTTAATGGTCAGTCATCAAACACGCAAATGTTCCCTTCGAAATTCAGTTTTCCCTGAGGGGAAAAAGAAATACAACACAAAACTGGATAGCGGTAGATTTTTATTTTGTTATTCTAAATCCACTTACTTGCTCATGACGGTTTGTTTTGTTTTTTCTCTTGTTTTTTTTTGTTACTATTATTTTATTTTGCCGTGTAAAATTGAATGAGCTAGCGTTCTGAAGGAGAAACAGGAGAACTTTTAAAAAACATAAGCTGAGGTGCACCAAAAGTGTTGAGTGAACCGACCGGCACTCCCAGTCCCATCCTCTCCCGCCCTCCCCTCCCGGTTTCTGTAAGTTCAGCAGTAAAAAACTATTGAAATGTGAGATTACCAAACTGAAGCAATCAGTCTGAAATGATTAAGGAAGATGACTATTCTTTTCTTCAGATGACCAAAAGTCACCTTGTTCAGAGCTCCTTATCTTCCAGCTGCTATTTCACAACTGTTTCTGTCTAAGTTTGTATTTCCTGTTAAAATCTAAGAGTGCTTTACCTTGCACGTAAGCTTGTACATAGAAACCATCGCCAGTGGTTATAAGAAGTGGGGTCTGTCTTTCCCCTAAAATTATGTTGAGATTTTTTTAAAAGAAAAAGTGTTTGTTTATTTCTTCAGTAATTTAGCAGATTATGTGTCAAGCCCAGGGTGAAATTTTGTTTGCCGAACTTATCTTAAACCTCAGGAGGGGAGGAAGGTTCCGTTTAAAGGTCAAAGTGTTTCAGGATTTCAATTCAGTGTATTTTTTACCTCTTAAAGTTTCCCCTACCCCACCCAGACCTCAGACCTTAGAAGGTTTTCAGATGTCTTACACATGTCCATCCTGTACTGAATTTTTTGACACAACACTGCATTAAATCCTAGAATAGTTAAATTTGAGCATTGTCATCCACTATGCACAAACATCGTTCTGGGAGGAAATTCAGTGTTTGAGGTTAGGGGAGAGTGCTTGAGCTGACAAAATTCAGATGCTAATGATAATTAATTTATGTAGTGGCAAAGATAGGTGCACTGCCAGGTGCTTTACAGGCAGATAAGATCTGGTTTCTGCTTCAGTGAGTTTACAATCTGAGGCCCTGGTTTTGCAAATAGTTATGCACATGAGTTATGCCACCGAATGCGGTGACACTAGTCATGCATGTGAAGTTACTCACCTGTAGTGAGCGTATCTGTGTACAGTTTCAACTTCATTACCTCTTCAATTGATTTTGCGGCGAGTCAGTAATTGTTTATTGTGATAACTGAAGTTATTTAATAAGCTCTGCAAGTCAGAAGTTAAAAGAAAATGCAGGGGTCACCTTTCCTTAAGGGAAGTGAAAACAGAATTTTCTGGGAAGTTTTTTGGGAAGCAAGCAATCCATGTTAGATCTGGCGCTTTCATATCACACTGGCTTAAATTATGTCTATTTGCTTACAAATCACACAGGAGAAAAAAAATCACCCGATAATTGGAAGGAAAAAGTGTTATCCCTCTTCCTCATTTGTCGTGCTGTTGATCTTGGGGCCACATTAAGGGTGTTTCCAGTGAAATTACTTTCAAGTCTTGGAAAATTTAATCAGCAGAGGCCTTGGTAGCTGTAAATTTGTGGCAGCAGTCCCTAATTCATCTTGTAATTCTATGACAGCCTCTGAATTGCTGGTATTTGGACAGGGATCACCTCAGTGGACAGTTAATGAAAGGGTAGAGGGAACATGAAGGTCAGTCACACCAAGTTCTTTTTTTCTTCCTGGACATGTCTTTTTATTATAACCTTTCTGGTTTTTTGCTTGTTGTTTTCTTTTTTGTTTGTTTGAGGGGTTTTTGGCAAAATTTATTAAACAACGACTTTTTTAAAATTTCCTGCAAAGGTAAATTTATCCCTCTTTGTTTATCTGTCTTCTTTTCTTTAAGCATTTCCCAAATTGCCCAAGAAGTCTTAAAGTAGATGTTTTGTTGAAATTACACTCTACTGAATTTACATTTCTTGTCTGAGTGTGGTTGTGAGAATAAAACTGCAACAGATGCTGCAACCAGGTATGGTTTTGAGAGGACATCAGCATGTAAATCTAATCTTAGTCCAGTGAGAAGACTTTAGATACTGGCTCAAGCTCAGAATAAATGAATTGGACTTCAGAAAACCATGAGACTCTAAACAAAATAGCACCAGAAAAGGCATTTAGGTCTGCTGGATGCAGACTAACTAGCAGATAAACTGCAATAGCTTTTTTTTTTTATTGAAATGCTATGGTTCTCCTCCATTTTGACTTCCATTCCAAATGCAGTATCTTCCCACTTCAGAGTTCCCTTCCCCTGTTCAGCCTGTGTCAGAAAGATATTTGTAGGGGTCACCATCATTTGACATTTGAAAATCAAGTGTTTTGAGTGACTACTCTGGCTTCAGAGAAAGGAAGTGCTGGTAGATGTAGTCGTGTTTTTTCAGCACGTTAGCTCTTAGTATCCTTTCAGTCACAACAAGGTCACTGCTACTTCCTCTCAAGTTAAATTCAAAATCCTTTGCAACTCTTGGGAAACTTTGTTTTATTATTAAATGTCTAAAGTGGAGAGGAACAGTGGAAAAGAAAATGTGATATGGGATGCAAGATGGTGCCTTCTAAATCAGTTGTGCTATTGTGTCTGTACTGACAAGAGGAGGTTTTGGCCATCTTAAACCCTTTCAGAATGATGCCAAGACAATCTCTGTCAAGCCCTGTGGAACAGAAACGGTCTTTGTTCTTGCACAAACCAGTATGGGGAGCAAGGTGTCCTCTCAGTGTTAGCCACACCACGATTCTACACGTGCTGAGTTTCCAGTATTTGTACAAGAAGCCACTCTGAGAAGTGATGGGGTGTGATCAGGATTGTTTTGCATCTTGAGTTTGCCTGTTTCTGTTTACATCAGAGTAACTGGTTAGGTTTTAAATGCTGAAGTTGGCAGTAACTGCAGATTAACAAAATTACTTGAATCATAGAATCATAGAATCACAGAATG